>NW_020259211.1:0-5308 GCF_003255815.1 Theropithecus gelada | reverse complement strand
TCCAAGATCATCATCAAACACCACCTTCTCCTAGCTGTGTGTTCCCTTTCACTTAGGGTACCTTGGAGTGGGATGGACAGGGACGAGTAGGGAGGGCCCTTCATGAACAAACCATGTCTTTGCTTCAGGGGCAAAACTGGGTACATAATTTATGGGACCCAGTGTGAACTGAAAATGTGGAGTACGTTGTTCAAAAATTGTTAAGAATTTCAAGACAGTGATAGCAGAACATTAAACCAAGTTCAGGTCCCTTCTGAGTGTGGGACCTTTGCCACTGCACAGGTGGCACCTCTGAAGCCAGCCTTGTGCAAGGGTTTGATTTAATGAACATTTACTAAGATCCCACTGCTCAGCTCTTCTGGCTCTGTGATATGATCTGGCTCTGTGTCCCCACCCAGATCTCATCTTGGTTTTAATCCACATGTGTTGGGGGAGGGACCTCCTGGGAGGTGATTAGATCATAGGAGTGGTTCCCCCATGCCGTTCTCATGATAGTGAGTGAGTTCTCACAATATCTGATGGTTTTATAAGGGGCCTTTTCCTCTTTGTTCTGCACTTAGCTCTCCTGTTGCTATGTGAAGAAGGACGTGTTTGCTTCCCCTTCCACCATGATTATAAGTTTCCTGAGGCCTCTTCAGCCATGCAGAACTGTCAATCAATTAAACCTCTTTTCTTTACAAATTACCCAGACTTAGGTATTTCTTCATAGCAGTGTGAAAACTAATACACTCTGCCACCTCGGAGGCTGCCTCTCAGTGACCCTGTTCTCAAATTTATGAAGATGGGATGCTCAAAGATCCCTCTCTAAACATGGAACAGGGCTGGGCCCCGCCGAATCCTGGCCGATTTGGGCTCTCCAAAGGTACTGCTGCAGCCATAGTTCCAACCCCGCTCCCAACTGTTAGACCTTTGTGAGCCCTAGCATCCATTCCCACTTGCAGAGGCTCCCTCCTTCCCTCACCACTTGACCTGTCATCCATGGGATCCTGGAAAGAGCCCCCTGGGACTCCGCTCTTGGTTCTGCTTCAGATTTGCCCTATGACCTTTGGCAAGCCATTTCCCTCTCAGCCCCTCTGCTGCCCTTTCTGTGGAAGGAGGGCTCTTTAAGATCTCTCCAGACCCCAAATCTATGGTCTCCTGGGGTTGGAATAAGAGAGGACATTTTTCCTAGAAGGAGCAGGGCTACCAAAGAGGAAGCTCTCTAGGGAGCAGAAGGCTTTCTCCTGGATGCCCCATCCTCAGACCCAGAACCCAGGAAATCCACTTCTCCCAACTAGCCCTGGTTTCTCTGCTTTCCCCAGTCTCAACTGGGGGCTGGGCCTGGGGTCTGGTGAGTCTGGAAGGGTCGAGGCCCATGGGAGGGGTTGGGAGGCTTTGGGCCATGCTGCCCTGCCAGGGCCTTCTCTGCTGCCTTTACAGGAGGCTCAGCATAGCTGCACCACCTGCATCCTGCTGTCTGTCTCCCCAGCTGACCCACCACACCCGCCACTATATTGGTTCCTCTTGGGGAGTTGTACAACCTCATTGTGGCAGCCCAGGTCTCACTAACAGCTGAACAGACGGGGTTCCATGACAACTGTTCCAGCACTGACTGAGTGGTTAAGTTAAATACTAAAAGCTGATAGAGCCAGTGTCCTTACACAAAGCCTGGAATGTAACAAAAGCCCACCAAGAGTTGTGCCTAGAGCTTTCCTTGGCCTTGAAGTATAACAAGATAACAAAGAAATTCTTAACAGTACCTGGTTAGAATTGAACAAGTTTTATTGGGGGTCTGAAGAAACTCCCCCGACCTCCACAAACAAGTTATATTGGGGGCATAAAGGAACTCCCCAAACCTCTGTGATTTAGCAGGATATAGGATAAGGGTAATCTCTGGTGAGTGAGGCATGAGAAAACCTGCCTATGACCTGGGCACTTGGGTTCTGCCACCTGAAGCACACTGTCTCCTTCTCAGGAGTCAGGGCTGGGTGGAAGGGTTCTGGAAGAAGTTCCCCTCACTAACCTTGGAGACCTGGTCTGGGCTCAGGAGTTCTGAGACCCAGCCTCATTCAGCTCACTGAGGTGCACCCTGGCACCCCTATCCTGAATCACAACTCAATTTCCATTCTCCCATCCTTTCTGACCAAAGGCCCCAGCTCCAAAAACATGCTGAAATTATGGATGGTTTTTCCAAGAGGGATCTTGAAGTGTCTGAATTAAAATGCCATGTTATAATACCTCACCTTGTTTTAACATGAATAGACTCTCCCTTAGCTGAGAAAACTAGAGGGACTCCTTTTGGCTCCTTCATTTGCAAGACATCAAGGGCTCCTTACCCATCCCCTTCCTCAAGGACTTCACTTGTGTAAGCTGACTCTCAGCATATCAAAGAGCCCAATTAACTGATAAGGTACTGAGGCAAGCAATGTCCGCAGTTCCCAGGAATTGGCTCGGGAGATAGTACCATAAAGCCCCTGCGTTTGTGTCCCGCAGATAACACGCAGAGCCCCACACCTATCACCTTGTGATGATTTTAAGCCCCTGCCCCTGGAACTGTTTGTTTTCCTGTAACCATTTGCCTTTTTAAATTTTGTCTGTTTTACTTCTGTAAGATTGCTACAGCTAGAATCCCCCTCCCCTCGCTAAAACAAAGTATAAAAGAAAATCTATCCCCTTCTTAGGGGCCGAGAGAATTTTGAGCCTTAGCCCTCTCTCGGTCGTCGGCTAATAAAGGACTCCTTAATTTGTCTCAAAGTGTGGCATTTCTCTCTAACTCGCTTGGTTACAAAACAATGTTAGGTAGGATTTAAAATATTTAATAGATTTTAAGGTGAGATTAAAATATTTTTATATTTTTTAGGTGAGTTTCAGCTTCTCAGAGATGCCATTGCCAATTAACCAGTCCAAAGAAAGGAATGGAAGCCCTAAAACGTGATGAGATGTTTCCGCGCACACATGGCCAGTTGATAGCTTAACTAGGCCTTAAGAGCTAGTGTCTGCCTCCTGGTTCCCACTTTCCCATCTTGCCCAAATCAGGGCTATAGACCAGTGGGGTTTCAACCAAAAACAAATATATGCCTTTTATACTCCTGGGCCCTGACCCTACAGTGGCTTTGTCTCCCCCACTAGGTGCATGCCTGCTGGGCTGGGTGGGATGGAGTTCCCAAGAGCCCGCACCTGGGGTCAAACAGGCCTGAGTTTCAATCCTGCTCTTCCTTTTACCTTTTTCCTTTTATCCTGGGCAAGTCACGGAACCTCTCTGAGCCTCAGCATCCTCATCTCCAATGTGGAGATCATGCTTAGTCCTTAGACTTCTGGTGAGGAGTAACTGAAATAGAGTGTGTAAAGCCTCAGACACATATCAGTACCTGGGCAACAGCAACAGCATTCATTTATCCTTCATTCAATAAACATTTCATGATCCTTCCAGAACCTAGGAGTCTTTTGCCCCCACCCAATCCCCATCCCCATCCCCATCCCCATCCCCATTTTCATCCCCATTCCCATCCCATCCAATCTGTCAGTAAGTCAGCCAATCCCACCTTCTGCCTCCCCAAGTCAGGCTACCATCAGCTTTCACCTGGACCATACTGGTGAGGAACCCTACAAATGTAAAGAATGTAGCAAAGCTTTTAACTAGGGCTCATTCCTTACTAAACGTCAGATAATTCATACTGGAGAGAAACCACTCAGATTTAATGAATGTGGCAAAGCCTTCAACCAGTACTCAACCCTTACACAACATTGCAGAATCCATAGCAGAGAAAAACTAAAACTATAAAGAATATGGCAAACCCTTTAAAAGGTGCTAAAACCTTACTCAACACAAAAGAATTCACAGCAGAGAAAAACCGCAAATTCAAAAAATGTGGCAAAACCCTCAACTCATGCTCACACCTCCCTCAACATTAGAAAATAAGTACTGGATAAAAATCTTCTACACATAATTATTTTGAAAAAAACCTTTGTACATGCTGTACACCACAGAGGACACCAGAGTAATTACACTGGAAAAAATTATAAACATAAAGCAGTTAGCAAAACCTTTAATTGATACTTTAATCTTACTCAACAGATAATTCCTATGAGTGAGAACCTCTACAAATGAAATAATTGTAGAATAGCCTTTGTTCAAAATGTATACCTTAAAAAACACCAGAGAGCTTCTACTGGAAAGAAACTTTACAGGCACAATAAACGTGGGAAATTAATTTAAAAAAATCAACTCTGAAAATTTGATAAATAAAAATAAAAATTGGATTAATCACCCTAGAAACAACTAGGAAACTCACAGTGGCATACATTACCCTAAATCAGAGTGTTTATTATGAAGAATAATCCAAAGTCCAAACAATAAAATAATTTAATTGTATGTTTCAAAAACCAGAGATTGATGGAGCGATAGATATATTCAGTGTATACTTTTTTGGTAATGACAGTATTTGAAATTATTTGAGCAAATCTTATTAATATAATTAAACTCTTGAGTTATCTGATGCTTTCTCTTCATTTGTAACATTTAAGTAAAAGTGTGAAGTGGATTTGTGCTACCCGTTAGCTACTACAGGCTCTTATATATTATGTGAAGATCATTCACATGGAAGATTAAGGGTACAAAAATCTAAATGAATGTGGGTGCTCTTAGATTTGACATATCACAGTGTTGTAAGTCTTGCATGAGTCAGGTATTCAGGATACAATTCTTCTGCATTAAATTATGAGGCAGGGGCACTCTGAGATTTAGAAATAAGTAGTTTTACCAACGAGTTATTCAGGAGAAAAAGCTGAGCTTTTTGGATACACCTTTATAGTAGCAATACTTGGAAGTCCTGAATGTTAGTTGGTGTAGTAGCAGTAAAGAAATTTTCACACATGTTAGAGAAATGTTCAGATGTAACTCCTGTCAGTTAGGATGTAGATTTATTGTGAACTCAATTTTCTAAGTACTTAACCTCAGATTTTTTTAAAAAGGATGCCCATTTTTTACATAGAGCATGGTATCAGAAAGACAAGAATGCTTTGTGAGGGTTTGTAATCTACATTTTAGCCTTTAAGGATACAGCAGGTTTTGAAATGTCTTATTTAATCTACGTGTAGATTAATGTAAATTAAAACTTAATTTGTTTTAACAATTAAAACTAAACTTTTGTTAACACTGTTGTGTATTGAATGACATGTTATCCTACAAAAATATTAACCTATTAACCTTGCTTAAGATTCTAGATAGCATATGATAATTACATACTATGGGATAACCTAGCCCCATCTCTAGCAATTTTTATTCCCAGTGGTGTTAAACTCTAAATAGTTCCAAGAATATTAATTCCAT
>NW_020259210.1:0-5309 GCF_003255815.1 Theropithecus gelada | reverse complement strand
TAGAGTTACATCTTTCCCTGGAAGAAGCCTTTCGCTACGACAGTTCTTGTGGAATTGACAAAGTGATATTTGGAAGCCCATGGAGGACTATGGTGAAAAAGGAAATATCCTCAGATGAAATCTGGAAAGAAGCTTTCTGAGAAACTGCTTTGTGTTCTGTTAATTCATCTCACAGAGTTACATCTGTATTTCGTGGATCTCTTTGCTAGCCTTATTTCTGTGGAATCTGAAAACAGATATTTCGGATCCCTTTGAGGACTATAGGGCCAAAGGAAATATCCTCCGATAACAAAGAAAAAGAAGCTTTCTGAGAAACTTCTTTGTGTTCTGTGAAATCATCTCACAGAGTTTCATCTTTGCCCTCAAGAAGCCTTTCGCTAAGACAGTTCTTGTGGAATTGGCAAAGTCATATTTCGAAGCCCATAGAGGGCTATGGTGAAAAAGGAAATATCCTCAGATGAAATCTTTAAAGCAGCTTTCTGAGAAACTGCTTAGTGCTCTGTTAATTCATCTCACAGAGTTGCATGTCTGTTTCATGGATTTCCATGCTAGCCTTTTTTCTGTGAATTCTGAGAACAGATATTTCCGATCCCTTTGAAGACAATAGGGCCAAAGGAAATATCCTCCGATAACAAAGAGAAAGAAGCTTTCTGAGAAACTTCTTTGTGTTCTGTGAAATCATCTCACAGAGTTACAGCTTTCCCCTCAAGAAGCCTTTCGCTAAGACACTTCTTGTGGAATTGGAAAAGTGATATTTGGAAGCCATTAGAGGCCTACGGTGAAAAAGGAAATATCCTCAGATGAAATCTGGAAAGAAGCTTTCTGAGAAACTGCTTATCGTTCTGTTAATTCATCTCTCAGAGTTACATCTGTATTTCATGGATCTCTTTGCTATCCTTATTTCTATGGAATCTGAAAACAGATATTTCGGATCCCTTTGAAGACTATAGGGCGAAAGGAAATATCCTCCGATAACAAAGAGAAAAAAGCTTTCTGAGAAACTTCTTTGTGTTCTGTGAAATCATCTCACAGAGTTACAGCTTTACCCTCAAGAAGAATTTCGCTAAGACAGTTCTTGTGGAATTGGCAAAGGGATATTTGGAAGCCCATAGAGGGCTATGGTGCAAAAGGAAATATCCTCAGATGAAATCTGGAAAGAAGCTTTCTGAGAAACTGCTTAGTGTTCTGTTAATTCATCTCACAGAGTTACATCTGTATTTCGTGGATCTCTTTGCTAGCCTTGTTTCTGTGGAATCTGAGAACAGATATTTCGGATACCTTGGAAGACTATAGGGCCAAAGGAAATATCCTCCAATAACAAAGAGAAAGAAGCTATCTGAGAAGCGTCTTTGTGTTCTTTGAAATCCTCTCACAGAGATACATCTTTGCCCTGAAAAAGCCTTTCGCTAAGACAGTTCTTGTGGAATTGGCAAAGTGATATTTGGAAGCCCATAGAGGGCTATGGTGAAAAAGGAAATATCCTCAGATGAAATCTGGAAAGAAGCTTTCTGAGAAACTGCTTAGTGTTCTGTTAATTCACCTCACAGAGTTACATCTCTACTTCGTGGATATCTTTGCTAGCCTTATTTCTGTGCAATCTGAGTACAGATATCTCGGATCCCTTTGAAGACTATCGGGCCAAAGGAAATATCGTCCCATAACAAAGAGAAAGAAGCTTTCTGAGAAACTTCTTTGTGTTCTTTGAAATCATCTCACAGAGTTACAGCTTTCCCCTCGAGAAGCCTTTCGCTAAGACAGTTTTTGTGGAATTAGCAAAGTGATATTTTGAAGCCAATAGAGGGCTATGTTGAAAAAGGAAATATCCTCAGATGAAATCTGGAAAGAAGCTTTCTGGCAAACTGCTTAGTGTTCTGTTAATTCACCTCACAGAGTTACATCTGTATTTTGTGGATCTCTTTGCTAGCCTTATTTCTGTGGTATCTGAGAACAGATATTTCGGATCTCTTTGACGACTATAGGGCCAAAGGAAATATCCTCCGATAAAAAGAGAAAGAAGCTTTCTGAGAAACTTCTTTGTGTTCTGTGAGATCATATCACAGAGTTACAGCTTTCTCCTCAAGAAGCCTTTCGCTAACACACTTCTTGTGGAATTGGCAAAGTGATATTTGGAAGCCCCTAGAGGGCTATGGTGAAAAAGGAAATATCCTCAGATGAAATCTGGAAAGAAGATTTCTGAGAAACTGCTTAGTGTTCTGTTAATTCATCTCACAGAGTTACGTCTATATTTCGTGGATCTCTTCGCTAGCCTTATTTCTGTGGAATCTGAGAACAGATATTTCGGATCACATTGAAGACTATAGGGCCAAAGAAATATCCTCCGATAACAAAGAGAAAGAAGCTTTCTGAGAAATTTCTTTGTGTTCTGTGAAATCATCTCATAGAATTACAGCTTTCCCTAGAAGAAGTCTTTCGCTAAGACAGTTCTTGTGGAATTGGAAAAGTGATAGTTGGAAGCCCATAGAGGGCTATGGTGAAAAAGGAAATATCCTTAGATAAAATCTGGAAAGAAGCTTTCTGAGAAACTGCTTAGTGTTCTGTTAATTCATCTCACAGAGTTACCTCTGTATTTCGTGGATCTATTTGCTAGCCTTATTTCTGTGGAATCTGAGAACAGATATTTCGGATCCCTTTGAAGACTATAGGGCCAAATTAAATATCCTCCCATAAGAAAGAGAAAGAAGCCTTCTGAGAAACTTCTTTGTGTTCTGTGAAATCATCTGACAGAGTCACAGCTTTCCCCTCAAGAAGCCTTTCGCTAAGACAGTTCCTGTGGAATTGGCAAAGTGATATTTGGAAGCCCATAGAGGGCTACGTTGAAAAAGGAAATATCCTAAGATGAAATCTTTAAAGCAGCTTTCTGAGAAACTGCTTAGTGCTCTGTTAATTCATCTCACAGAGTTACATGTCAGTTTCATGCATTTCCATGCTAGCCTTTTTTCTGTGGATTCTGAGAGCAGATATTTCGGATCCCATTGAAGAATATAGGGCCAAAGGAAATATCCTCCCATAACAAAGAGAAAGAAGCTTCTGAGAAACTTCCTTGTGTTCTGTGAAATCATCTCACAGAGTTACAGCTTTCCGCTGAAGAAGCCTTTCGGTAAGGCAGTTCTTGTGAAATTGGAAAAGTGATATTTGGAAGCCCTTAGAGGGCTATGGTGAAAAAGGAAATATCCTCAGATGAAATCGGGAAAGAAGCTATCTGAGAAACTGCTTAGTGTTCTCTTCATTCATCTCACAGAGTTACATCTGTATTTCGTGGATCTCTTTGCTAGCCTTATTTCTGTGGAATCTGAGAACAGATATTTCGGATCCCTTTGAAGACTATACGGCCATAGGAAATATCCTCACAAAAGAAAGAGAAAGAAGCCTTCTGAGAAACTTCTTTGTGTTCTGTGAAATTATCTGACAGATTCACAGCTTTCCCCTCAAGAAGCCTTTCGCTAAGACAGTTCTTGTGGAATTGGCAAAGTGATATTTGGAAGCCCATAGAGGGCTACGTTGAAAAAGGAAATATACTCAGATGAAATCTTTAAAGCAGCTTTCTGAGAAACTGCTTAGTGTTCTGTTAATTCATCTCACAGAGTTACATCTTTATTTCGTGGATCTCTTTGCTAGCCTTATTTCTGTGGAATCTGAGAACAGATATTTCGGATACCTTTGAAGACTCTGGGGCCAAAGGAAATATCCTCCGATAACAAAGAGTAAGAAGCTTTCTGAGAAGCGTCTTTGCGTTCTTTGAAATCCTCTCACAGAGTTACATCTTTGCCCTCAAGAAGCCTTTCGCTAAGACAGCTCTTGTGGAATTGGCAAAGTGATATTTGGAAGCCCATAGAGGGTATGGTGAAAAAGGAAATATCCTCAGATGAAATCTGGAAAGAAGCTTNGGAAATATCCTCAGATGAAATCTGGAAAGAAGCTTTCTGAGAAACTGCTTAGTGTTCTGTTAATTCATCTCACAGAGTTACGTCTATATTTCGTGGATCTCTTCGCTAGCCTTATTTCTGTGGAATCTGAGAACAGATATTTCGGATCACATTGAAGACTATAGGGCCAAAGGAAATATACTCCGATAACAAAGAGAAAGAAGCTTTCTGAAAAACTTCTTTGTGTTCTGTGAAATCATCTCATAGAGTTACAGCTTTCCCTAGAAGAAGTCTTTCACTAACACATTTCTTGTGGAATTGGAAAAGTGAGAGTTGGAAGCCCATAGAGGGCTATGGTGAAAAAGGAAATATCCTCAGATAAAATCTGGAAAGAAGCTTTCTGAGAAACTGCTTAGTGTTCTGTTAATTCATCTCACAGAGTTACATCTGTATTTCGAGGATATCTTTGCTAGCCTTATTTCTGTGGAATCTGAGAACAGATATTTCGGATCCCTTTGAAGACTATAGGGCCAAAGGAAGTATCCTCCCATAAGAAAGAGAAAGAAGCCTTCTGAGAATCTTCTTTGTGTTCTGTTAAATCATCTGACAGAGTCACAGCTTTCCCCTCAAGAAGCCTTTCGCTAAGACAGGTCTTGTGGAATTGGCAAAGTGATATTTGGAAGCCCATAGAGGGCTACGTTGAAAAAGGAAATATCCTCAGATGAAATCTTTAAAGCAGCTTTTTGAGAAACTGCTTAGTGCTCTGTTAATTCATCTCACAGAGTTACATGTCTCTTTCATGCATTTCCATGCTAGCCTTTTTTCCGTGGATTCTGAGAACAGATATTTCGGATCCCATTGAAGACTATAGGGCCAAAGGAAATAACCTCCGATAACAAAGAGTAAGAAGCTTTCTGAGAAACTTCTTTGTGTTCTGTGAAATCATCTCACAGAGTTACAGCTTTCGCCTGAAGAAGCCTTTCGGTAAGACAGTTCTTGTGGAATTGGAAAAGTGATATTTGGAAGCCCTTAGAGGGCTATGGTGAAAAAGGAAATATCCTCATATGAAATCTGGAAAGAAGCTATCTGAGAAACTGTTTAGTGTTCTCTTAATTCATCTCACAGAGTTACATCTGTATTTCGTGGATCTCTTTGCTAGCCTTATTTCTGTGGAATCTGAGAACAGATATTTCGGATCCCTTTGAAGACTATAGGGCCAAAGGAAATATCCTCCCATAAGAAAGAGAAAGAAGCCTTCTGAGAAACATCTTTGTGTTCTGTGAAATCATCTGACAGAGTCACAGCTTTCCACTCAAGAAGCCTTTCGCTAAGACAGTTCTTGTGGAATTGGCAAAGTGATATTTGGAAGCCCATAGAAGGCTACGTTGAAAAAGGAAATATCCTCAGATGAAATCTTTAAAGCAG
>NW_020259209.1:0-5312 GCF_003255815.1 Theropithecus gelada | reverse complement strand
TCAGATTCCACAGAAATAAGGCTAGCAAAGAGATGCACGAAATACAGATGTAACTCTGTGAGATGAATTAACAGAACACTAAGCAGTTTCTCAGAAAGTTTCTTTCCAGATTTCATCTGAGGATATTTCCTTTTTCACCATAGCCCTCTATGGGCTTCCGAACATCACTTTGCCAATTCCACAAGAACTGTCTTAGCGAAAGTCTTCTTGAGGGGAAAGCTGTAACTCTGTGAGATGATTTCACAAACAACAAAGAAGTTTCTCAGAAAGCTTCTTTCTCTTTGTTATCGGAGGATATTTCCTTTGGCTCTATAGTCTTCAAAGGGATCCGAAATATCTGTTCTCAGATTCCACAGAAATAAGGCTAGCAAAGAGATGCACGAAATACAGATGTAACTCTCTGAGTGGAAGTCACACATCACAGAGCAGTTTTTCAGAAAGCTTCTTTCCAGATTTCATCTGAGGATATTTCCTTTTTCACCATAGCCCTCTATGGGCTTCCAAATATCACTTTGCCAATTCCTCAAGAACTGTCTAGCGAAAGGCTTCTTGAGGGGAAAGCTGTAACTCTGTGAGATGATTTCACGGAACACCAAGATGTTTCTCAGAAAGCTTCTTTCTCTTTGTTATCGAAGGATATTTCCTTTGGCCCTATAGTCTTCAAAGGGATCCGAAATATCTGTTCTCATATTCCACAGAAATAAGGCTAGGAAGGAGATCCACGATATACAGATGTAACTCTGTGAGATGAATTAACAGAACACTAAGCAGTTTCTCAGAAAGCTTCTTTCCAGATTTCACCTGAGAATATTTCCTTTATCACCATAGCCCTCTAAGGGCTTCCAAATATCACTTTGCCAATTCCACAGGAACCGTCTTACCGAAAGGCTTCTTGAGGGGAAAGCTGTCAGTCTGTGAGATGATTTCTCAGAACACAAAGAAGTTTCTCAGAAAGCCTCTTTGTCTTTGATATCAGAGGATATTTCTTTGGCCCTGTAGTTTTCAAAGGAATCCGAAATATCTGTTCTAAGATTCCACAGAAATAAGGCTAGCAAAGAGATCCACGAAATACAGATGTAACTCTGTGAGTGGAAGTCAGACATCACAGAGCAGTTTCTCAGAAAGCTTCTTTCCACATTTCATCTGAGGATATTTCCTGTTTCATCATATCCCTCTAAGGACTTCCAAATATCACTTTGCCAATTCCACAAGAACTGTCGTAGCGAAAGGCTTCTTGAGGTGAAAGCTGTAACTCTGTGAGATGATTTCACAGAACACAAAGAAGTTTCTCAGAAAGCTTCTTTCTCTTTGTTATCGGAGGATATTTCCTTTGGCCCTATAGTCTGCAAAGGGATCCGAAATATCTCTTCTCAGATTCCACAGAAATAAGGCTGGCAAAGAGATGCACGAAATACAGATGTAACTCTGTGAGATGAATTAACAGAACACTAAGCAGTTTCTCAAAAAGCTTCTTTCCATATTTCATGTGAGGATATTTCCTTTTTCATCATAGCCCTCTATGGGCTTCCAAATATCACTTTGCCAATTCCACAAGAACTTTCTTAGTGAAAGGCTTCTTGCGGGGAAAGCTGTAACTCTGTGAGATGATTTCACAGAACACAAAGAAGTTTCTCAGACAGCTTCTTTCTCTTTGTTATCGGAGGATATTTCCTTTGGCAATATAGTCTTCAAAGGGATCCGAAATATCTGTTCTCAGATTCCACAGAAAGAAGGCTAGCAAGGAGATCCATGAAATACAGATGTAACTCTGTGAGATGATTTAACAGAACACTAAGCAGTTTCTCAGAAAGCTTTTTTCCGTATTTCATCTGAGGATATTTCCTTTTTCACCACAGCCCTCTAAGGGCTGCCAAATATCACTTTGCCAGTTCCACAAGAAATGTCGTAGCGAAAGGCTTCTTGAGGGGAAAGCTGTAACTCTGTGAGATGATTTCACACAACACAAAGAAGTTTCTCAGAAAGCTTCTTTCTCTTTGTTATCGGAAGATATTTCCTTTGGCCCTATAGTCTTCAAAGGGATCCGAAATATCTGTTTTCAGATTCCACAGAAATAAGGCTAGCAAAGAGATGCACGAAATACAGATGTAACTCTGTGAGATGAATTAACAGAACACTAAGCAGTTTCTCAGAAAGCTTCTTCCAGATTTCATCTGAGGATATTTCCTTTTTCACCATAGCCCTCTACGGGTTCCAAATATCACTTTGCCAATTCCACTAGAACTGTCTTAGAGAAAGGGTCTTTAGAGGAAAGCTGTAACTCTGTGAGACGATTTCACAGAACACAAAGAATTTTCGCAGAAAGCTTCCTTCTCTTTGTTATCGGAGGATATTTCCTTTGGCCCTATACTCCTCAAAGGGATCCGAAATATCTGTTCTCAGATTCCACAGAAATAAGGCTAGCAAAGAGATCTACGAAATACAGATGTAACTCTGTGAGTGGAAGTCACACATCACAGAGCAGTTTCTCAGAAAGCTTCTTTCCAGATTTCATTCGAGGATATTTCCTTTTTCACCATAGCCGTCTATGGGCTTCCAAATATCACTTTGCCAATTCCTCAAGAACTGTCTTAGTGAAAGGCTTCTTGACGGGAAAGCTGTAACTCTGTGAGATGATTTCACAGAACACAAAGAAGTTTCTCAGAAAGCTTCTTTCTCTTTGTTATCGGAGGATATTTCCTTTGGCCCTATAGTCTTCAAAGGGATCCATTATATCTGTTCTCAGATTCCACAGAAATAAGGCTAACAAAGAGACCCACGAAATACAGATGTAACTCTGTGAGATGAATTAACAGAACACTAAGCAGTTTCTCAGAAAGCTTCTTTCCAGATTTCATCTGAGGATATTTCCTTTTTCATCGTAGCCGTCTATCGGCTTCCAAATATCACTTTGCCAATTCCTCAAGAACTTTCTTAGCGAAAGGCTTCTTGAGGGGAAAGCTGTAACTCTGTGACATGATTTCACAGAACACAAAGAAGTTTCTCAGAAAGCTTCTTTCTCTTTGTTATCGGAGGATATTTCCTTTGCCCTATACTCTTCAAAGGGATCCGAAATATCAGTTCTCAGATTCCACAGAAATAAGGCTAGCAGGGATATCCACGAAATACAGATGTAACTCTGTGAGATGAATTGAAAGTAAACTAAGCACTTTCTCAGNTCACAGAGTTACAGCTTTCCCCTCAAGAAGCCTTTCGCTAAGAAAGTTCTTGAGGGGAAAGCTGTAACTCTGTGACATGATTTCACAGAACACAAAGAAGTTTCTCAGAAAGCTTCTTTCTCTTTGTTATCGGAGGATATTTCCTTTTGCCCTATAGTCTTCAAAGGGATCCGAAATATCTGTTCTCAGATTGCACAGAAATAAGGCTAGCAGAGAGATGCACGAAATACAGATGTAACTCTGTGTGTCGAATTAACAGAACTCTAAGCAGTTTCTCAGAAAGCTTCTTTCCATATTTCATCTCAAGATATTTCCTTTTTCACCATAGCCTTCTATGGGCTTCCAAATATCACATTGCCAATTCCTCAAGAACTGTGTAGCGAAAAGCTTCTGGAGGGGAAGCTGTAACTCTGTGAGATGATTTCACAGAACACAAACAAGTTTCTGAGAAAGCTTCTTTCTCCTTGTAATCGGAGGATATTTCCTTGGGCAATATAGTCTTTAAAGGGATCCGAAATATCTGTTCTCAGATTCCAGAGAAAAAAGGCTAGCAAAGAGATCCACGAAACACAGATGTAATTCTATGAGATGAATTAACAGAACACTAAGCAGTTTCTCAGAAAGATTCTTTCCAGATTTCATCTGAGGATATTTCCTTTTCCACAATAGCCTTCTAAGGGCTTCCATATATCACTTTGCCAATTCCACCAGAACTCTCTTAGAGAAAGGCTACTTGAGGGGAAAGCTGTAACTCTGTGAGATGATTTCACAGAACACAAAGAAGTTTCTGAGAAAGCTTCTTTCTCCTTGTTATCGGAGGATATTTCCTTTGGCCCCATACTCTTCAAAGGGATCCGAAATATCTGTTCTCAGATTCCACAGAAATAAGGCTAGCAAAGAGATCCACGAAATACAGATATAACTCTGTGAGATGAATTAACAGAACACTAAGCAGTTTCTCAGAAAGCTTCTTTCCAGATTTCATCTGAGGATATTTCCTTTTTCACCATAGCCCTCTAGGGGTTTCCAAATATCACTTTGCCAATTCCACCAGAACTGTCTTAGCGAAAGGCTTCTGGAGGGGAAAGCTGTAACTCTGTGAGATGATTTCACAGAACACAAAGAAGTTTCTCAGAAAGCTTCTTTCTCTTTGTTATCGCAGGATATTTCCTTTGGCCCTATAGTCTTCAAAGGGATCCGAAATATCTCTTCTCAGCTTTCACAGAAATAAGGCTAGCAAAGAGATGCACGAAATACAGATGTCACTCTGTGAGATGAATTATCAGAACACTAAGCAGTTTCTCAGAAAGCTTCTTTCCGTATTTCATCTGAGGATATTTCCTTTTTCACCATAGCCCTCTATGGGCTTCCAAATATCACGTTGCCAATTCCACAAGACCTGTCTTAGCGAAAGGCTTCTTGAGGGGAAAGCTGTAACTCTGTGAGATGATTTCACAGAACACAAAGAAGTTTATCAGAAAGCTTCTTTCTCTTTGTTTTCGGAGGATATTTCCTTTGGCAATATAGTCTTCAAAGGGATCCGAAATATCTGTTCTCAGATTCCACAGAAATAAGGCTAGCAAAGAGATCCACGAAATACAGATGTAACTCAGTGAGTGGAAGTCACACATCACAGAGCAGTTTCCCACAAAGCTTCTTTCCAGATTACATCTAAGGATATTTCCTTTTTCACCATAGCCCTCTAAGGGCTTCCAAATATCACTTTGCCAATTCCACAAGAACTGTCTTAGCAAAAGGCTTCTTGAGGGGAAAGCTGTAACTCTGTGAGATGATTTCACAGAACACAAAGAAGTTTCTCAGAAAGCTTCCTTCTCTTTGTTATCGGAGGATATTTCCTTTGGCCCTATAGTCTTCAAAGGGATCCGAAATATCTGTTCTCAGATTCCAAAGAAAAAAGGCTAGCAAAGAGATCCACGAAATACAGATGTAATTCTGTGAGATGAATTAACAGAACACTAAGCAGTTTCTCAGAAAGCTTCTTTCCAGATTTCATCTGAAGATATTTCCTTTTTCACCATAGCCCTCTATTGGCTTCCAAATATCACTTTGCCAATTCCACAAGAACTGTCTTAGCGAAAGGCTTCTTGAGGGGAAAGCTGTAACTCTGTGAAATCA
>NW_020259208.1:0-5312 GCF_003255815.1 Theropithecus gelada | reverse complement strand
ATCTCTTTGCTAGCCTTATTTCTGTGGAATCTGAGAACAGATATTTCGAATCCCTATGAAGACTATAGGGCCAAAGGAAATATCCTCCGATAACGAAGAGAAAGAAGCTTTCTGAGAAACTTCTTCCGGTTCTGTGAAATCATCTCACAGAGTTACAGCTTTCACCTTAGGAACCCTGTCGCTAAGAGAGTTCTTGTGGAATTCGCAAAGTGATATCTGGAAGCCCATAGAGGGCTATGGTGAAAAAGGAAATATCCTCAGATGAAACCTGGAAAGAAGCTTTCTGAGAAACTGCTTAGTGTTCTGTTAATTCATCTCACAGAATTACATCTGTGTTTCGTGGATCTCTTTGCTAGCCTTATTTCTGTGGAATCTGAGAACAGATATTTCGGATCCCTTTGAAGACTATACGGCCAAAGGAAATATCCTCCGATAACAAAGAATAAGAAGATGTCTGTGAAACTTCTTCGTGTTCTGTGAAATCATCTCAAAGAGTTACAGCTTTGTCCTCAAGAAGCCTTTCTCTAAGACAGTTCTTGTGGAATTGGCAAAGTGATATTTGGAAGCCCATAGAGGGCTATGGTGAAAAAGGAAATATCCTCCGATGAAACCTGGAAAGAAGGTTTCTCAGAAACTGCTTAGTGTTCTGTTAATTCATCTCACAGAGTTACATCTGTATTTCGTGGATCTCTTTGCTAGCATTATTTCTGTGGTATTTGAGAACAGATATTTCGAATCCCTATGAAGAGTATACGGCCAAAGGAAATATCCTCCGATAACAAAGAGAAAGAGGCTTTCTGAGAAATTTCTTCAGGTTCTGTGAAATCATCTCACAGAGTTACAGCTTTCTCCTCAAGAAGGCTTTCGCTAAGACAGTTCTTGTCGAATTGGCAAAGTGATATTTGGAAGCCCATAGAGGGCTATGGTGAAAAAAGAAATATCCTCAGATGAAATCTGGAAAGAAGCTTTCTGAGAAACTGCTGAGTGTTCTGTTAATTCAAACTGCTGAGTGTTCTGTTAATTCATCTCACAGTATTACATCTGTATTTCATGGATCTCTTTGCTAGCCTTATTTCTGTGGAATCTGAGTACAGATATTTCTTATCTCTTTGAAAACTATAGGGCCATAGGAAATATCCTCCCATAACAAAGAGAAAGAAGATGTCTGGGAAATTTCTTTGTGTTCTGTGAAATCATCTCACAGAGTTACAACTTTCTCCTAAAGAACCTTTCGCTAAGACAGTTCTTGTGGAATTGGCAAAGTGATATTTGGAAGCCCATAGAGGGCTATGGTGAAAAAGAAAATATCCTCAGATAAAATCTGGAAGGAAGCTTTCTGAGCAACTGCTTAGTGTTCTGTTAATTCATCTCACAGTGTTACATCTGTATTTCGTGGATCTCTTTGCTAGCCTTATTTCTGTGGAATCTGAGAACGGATATTTCGGATCCCTTTGAAGGCTGTAGGGTCATAGGAAATATCCTCCGATAACAAATAGATAGAAGCTTTCTGAGAAACTTCTTTGTGTTCTGTGAAATCATCTCACAGAGTTACAGCTTTCCCCTCAAGAAGCCTTTCGCTAAGACAGTTCTTGTGGAATTTGCACAGTGATATTTGGAAGCCCATAGAGGGTTATGGTGAAAAAGAAAATATCCTCAGATGAAATCTGGAAAGAAGGTTTCTGAGAAACTGCTTTGTGTTCTGTTAATTCATTTCACAGAGTTACATCTGTATTTCGTGGATCTCTTTGCTAGCCTTATTTATGTGGAACCTGAGAACAGATATTTCAGATACCTTTGAAGACTTAGGGCCAAAGGAAATATACCCCGATAACAAAGAGAAAGAAGCTGTCTGAGAAACTTTTTTGTGTTCTGTGAAATCATCTCACAGAGTTACAGCTTTCCCCTCAAGAAGCCTTTCGCTAAGACAGTTCTTGTGCAATTGGCAAAGTGATATTTGGAAGCCAATAGAGGGCTATGGTGAAAAAGAAAATATCCTCAGATGGAATCTGGAAAGAAGCTTTCTGAGCAACTGCTTAGTGTTCTGTTATTTCATCTCACAGAGTTACATCTGTATTTCGTGGATCTCTTTGCTAGCCTTATTTCTGTGGAATCTGAGAACAGATATTGGGGATCCCTTTGAAGACTAGAGGGCCAAAGGAAATATCCTCCGATAACAAAGAGAAAGAAGATGTCTGGGAAACTTCTTTGTGTTCTGTAAAATCATCTCACAGATTTACAGCTTTCCCCTCAAGAAGCCTTTCGCTGAGACAGTTCTTGTGGAATTTGCACAGTGATATTTGGAAGCCCCTAGAGGGCTATGGTGAAGAAGGAAATATCCTCAGATGAAATCTGGAAAGAAGCTTTCTGAGAAACTGCTTTGTGTTCTCTTAATTCATCTCATCGAGTTACATCTGTATTTCGTGGATCGCTTTGCTAGCCTTATTTCTGTGGAATCTGAGAACACAGATTTCGAATCCCTATGAAGACTGTAGGCCCAAAGGAAATATCCTCCGATAACAAAAAGAGAAAGAAGATGTCTGGGCAACTTCTTTGTGTTCTGTGAAATCATCTCACAGAGTTACAGCTTTCCCCTCAAGAAGCCTTTCGCTAAGACAGTTCTTCTCGAATTGGCAAAGTGATATTTGGAAGCCCATAGAGGGCTATGGTGAAAAAGGAAATATCCTCCGATGAAACCTGGAAAGAAGATTTCTCAGAAACTGCTTAGTGTTCTGTTAATTCATCTCACAGAGTTACATCTGTATTTCGTGGATCTCTTTGCTAGCCTTTTTTCTGTGGAATCTGAGAACAGATATTTCGAATCCCTATGAAGACTATAGGGCCAAAGGAAATATCCTCCGATAACAAAGAGAAAGAAGCTTTCTGAGAAACTTCTCTGGGTTCTGTGAAATCATCTCACAGAGTTACAGCTTTCCCCTCAGGAAGCCTTTCTCTAAGAGAGTTCTTGTGGAATTCGCAAAGTGATATCTGGAAATCCATACAGGGCTATGGTGAAAAAGGAAATATCCTCAGATGAAATCTGGAAAGAAGCTTTCTGAGAAACTGCTTAGTGTTCTGTAAATTCATCTCACAGAGTTACACCTGTATTTTGTGGATCTCTTTGCTAGCCTAATTTCTGTGGAAACTGAGAACAGATATTTCAGATCCCTTTGAGGACTATAGGGACAAAGGAAATATCCTCCGATAACAAAGGGAAAGAAGATGTCTGGTAAACTGCTTTGTGTTCTGTGAAATCATCTCTCAGAGTTACAGCTTTCACCTCAAGAAGCTTTTCGCTAAGACAGTTCTTTTCGAAATGGTAAAGTGATATTTGGAAGCCCATAGAGGGTTAACGTGAAAAAGGAAAAATCCCCCGATGAAACCTGGAAAGAAGTTTTCTGAGAAACTGCTTAGTGTTCTGTTAATTCATCTCACAGGGTTATATCTGCATTTCGTGGATCTCTTTGCTAGCCTTGTTTCTGTGGAATCTGAGAACAGATATTTCGAATCCCTATGAAGAGTATAGGGTCAAAGGAAATAGCCTCCGATAACAAAGAGAAAGAAGCTTTCTGAGATACTCCTTCGGGTTTTGTGAAATCATCTCACAGAGATACAGCTTTCTCCTCAAGAAGCCTTTCGCTAAGACAGTTCTTGTCGAATTGGCAAAGTGATATTTGGAAACCCATAGAGGGCTATGGTGAAAAAGGAAATATCCTCAGATGAAATCTGGAAAGAAGCTTTCTGAGAAACTGCTGAGTGATCTGTTAATTCATCTCACAGTGTTACATCTGTATTTCGTGGATCTCTTTGCTAGCCTTATTTCTGTGGAATCTGAGAACAGATATTTCTTATCTCTTTGAAAACTATAGGGCCATAGGAAATATCCTCCGATAACAAAGAGAAAGAAGATGTCTGGGAAACTTCTTTGTGTTCTGTGAAGTCATCTCACAGAGTTACAGCTTTCCCCTCAAGAAGCCTTTCGCTAACACAGTTCTTGTGGAATTTGCTCAGTGATATTTGGAAGCCCATAGAGGGTTATGGTGAAAAAGAAAATATCCTCAGATGAAATCTGGAAAGAAGGTTTCTGGGAAACTGCTTTGTGTTCTCTTAATTCATTTCACAGAGTTACATCTGTTCTTCGTGGATCTCTTTGCTAGCCTGATTTCTGTGGAATCTGAGAACAGATATTTCAGATACCTTTGAAGACTTAGGGCCAAAGGAAATATCCTCCGATAACAAAGAGAAAGAAGCTGTCTGAGAAACTTTTTTGTGTTCTGTGAAATCATCTCACAGAGTTACAGCTTTCCCCTAAAGAAGCCTTTCGCTAAGACAGTTCTTGTGCAATTGGCAAAGTGATATTTGGAAGCCCATAGAGGGCTATGGTGAAAAAGAAAATATCCTCCGATGAAATCTGGAAAGAAACTTTCTGAGAAACTGCTCTGTGATATGTGACTCCCTCTCACAGAGTGACATCTGTGTTTTGTTGATCTCTTTGCTAGGCTTATTTCTGTGGAATCTGAGAACAGATATTTCGGATCCCTTTACAGACCATAGAGCCAAAGGGAATATCCTCCGATAACGAAGAGAAAGAAGCTTTCTGAGAAACCTCTTCGGGTTCTGTGAAATCATCTCACAGAGTTACAGCATTCCCCTCTTGAAGCCTTTCGCTAAGACAGTTGTTGTGGAATTGGCAAAGTGATATTTGGAAGCCCATAGAGGGCTATGGTGGAAAAGGAAATATCCTCAGATGAAATCTGGAAAGAAGATTTCTGAGAAACTGCTTAGTGTTCTGTTAATTCATCTCACAGATTGACATCTGTATTTCGTGGATCTCTTTGCTAGCCTTGTTTCTGTGGAATCTGAGAACAGATACTTCGGATCCCTTTGAAGACTATAGGGCCAAAGGAAATATCCTCCGATAACAAAGAGAAAGAAGCTTTCTGAGAAACTTCTTTGTGTTCTGTGAAATCATCTCACAGAGTTACAGCTTTCCCCTCAAGAAGACTTTCGCTTAGACAGTTCTTGTGGAATTGGCAAAATGATATTTGGAAGCCCATAGAGGGCTATGGTGAAAAAGGAAATATCCACAGATGAAATCTGGAAAGAAGCTTTCTGAGAAACTGCTTAATGTTCTGTTAATTCATCTCACAGATTTACATCTGTATTTCGTGGATCTCTTTGCTAGCCTTATATCTGTGTAATCAGAGAACAGATATTTCGGATCCCTTTGAAGACTATAGGGCCAAAGGAAATATCCTCCGATAACAAAGAGAAAGAAGCTTTCTGAGAAACTTCTTCGGGTTCTGTGAAATCAT
>NW_020259207.1:0-5314 GCF_003255815.1 Theropithecus gelada | reverse complement strand
TCTGTTAATCCCAGAGGCAGGAAAAAACCTACTAGGAAGAGATTTAAAGCTAAAATTCAACCTAGGCCTTTTTATTAATCAAGGAAAACTCCTCCCCTCCTTAAATTTGCTCGCTACTCTAAATGAGGGACACATCCATCCAGATATATAGTCAAAGAAAGGAAACTGAAGAAAATTACGAATTTCCCCAATCCAAGTTAAATTGAAAAACCCAGGGGAAGAGTTGAAAAGAAAACAATATCCAATTCCCTTAGAAGCTAAGATCAATGTAAAGCCCATAATAGAAAGCCTCGTGAGAGACTCATTGAACCCTGTATGTCTCCTTATAACACTCCGATACTGCCTGTGAAAAAGCCAGATGGGTCATATCCGCTAGTGCAAGATCTTCGAGCTGTTAACCAAATAGTTCAAACAACTCACCTTGTTGTTCCTAATCCTTACACTATTGTTAGTAAAATTCCATACAACCATGAGTGGTTCACAGTAATAGATCTAAAGGATGCCTTCTGGGCTTGCCCACTAGCGGAAGATAGCCGAGACCTGTTTGCCTTTGAATGGGAGGACCCTCACTCCAGTAGAAAATAACAGTATCCATTGACAGTTTTCCCCAGGGATTTACAGAATCTCCAAATTTGTTTGGTCAAATAATACAACGGATCATAGAAAAGTTTTACAGACTGCCATATATATGCCTGCTCCAATACATGGATAATATCCTTATTTCAAGGGAGGATAGACAAAAAGTAAAAGGATTTTCAATCGGTTTTTAAAATAATTTACGACTGGAGGGATTACGAGTGTCAAAAAAGCAAACTTTGGTTTGTAGAACCTGAAGTCAAGTATTTAGGGCACTTAATCAGTAAGGGCAAACGGAGAATTGAATTTGAATGGATTGAAGGCATCATATCCTTACCTCTGCCTGAGACGAAGAAGGAACTTAGAAAGTTTTTACGGTAAGTAGGGTATTGTCGCTTATGGATAAACTCATGCTTTAGTAACCAAACCTCTAGATAAAAGAACTTACACAGGATGAATCGGACCCCCTTATATGGTTTTTACCAGAAAAACAACAGACAAAAAAATTAAAAGAGTTACTAGTGACAGCCCATGTTCTAGCCTTACCCTCTTTAGAATTGCCCTTTCATCTTTTTGCTAATGTAGGTAATGAAGTAGCCTTAGGGGTACTTACTCAAACACATGGAGGCCATTGGCAACCCATAGCCTTCCTCTCAAAAATTCTTGACCCAGTAGCCCATGGATGGCCCAAGTGTGTCCAATCAGTGGCAGCAACAGCCTTGGTCACAGAGGAGAGCAGAAAATTAACCTTTGGGGAAACTTATCATTAGTTCTCCTCACCAAGTGAGAACAATTGCCAATCAGAAGGCTGGGAAACTGGCTTACTGATTCAAGAATTTTTAAATATGAAGTCACCTTGTTAGAAAGAGATGATCTAACCTTAACCACTGATGACTCAATTAATCTAGCTGCTTTCTTAACACGAAACCCCAACCCACAGACCCCTGATCTTTGCCCAGAACACAGATGTTTAGATTTAATTAGTTATCAAACAAAAGTCAGACCTGATCTAAATGAAACACCCTTTCAGACTGGGAAACACCTGTTTATAGATGGTTCCTCCCAAATAATCAAAGGAAAAAGGCATAACGAGTATTCAATGATAGATGGAGATACCCTCACAGAAACAGAGTCTGAAAGGTTACCAAATGACTGGTCTGCACAAACATGTGAGTGTTCACATTAAATCAGGCCTTAGGTCGGGCGCGGTGGCTCACTCCTGTAATCCCAGCACTTTGGGAGGCCGAGGTGGGCGGATCACGAGATCAGGAGATCAAGACCATCCTGGCTAACACGGTGAAACCCCGTCTCTCCTAAAAATACAAAAAAAAATTAGCCGGGTGTGGTGGCGGGCTCCTGTAGTCCCACCTACTCCAGAGGCTGAGGCAAGAGAGTGGCGTGAACCTGGGAGGAGGAGCTTGCAGTGAACCGAGATGGTGCCACTGCACTCCAGCCTGGATAACAGAGTGAAACTCCATCCCAATTAAAAAAAAAAAAAAGGCCCTAAAATTTCTGCAAATCAAGAAGGAACAATCTATACAGACTGCAACTATGCATTTGCAGTAGTCCATACTTTTGGAAAAATTTGGACTGAGCGGGGCCTCATTAACAGCTCAGATCAAAATTTACTCCATAGGGACCTAATAATACAAATACTGGAAAATTTACAATTGTCAAAAACAATAGCTGTTGTACATGTTCCGGGACATCAAAGGAATCCTTCATTTGAAGGCCAGGGATATAATCTCACTGACCAAATAGCTAAGTAAGCTGCCTCTTCTCCGGCAGAAGCCATTTTTTGACTAACCCCTTGTCTTCCATCTCCAGCTGCACTGCCTATATTCTTTCAAGTAGATCAGAAAAAACTAAAAAAACTTAGGAGCTGAGGAAACTCAAAAGGAAAGTGGTTATTACCAGATGGAAGGGAAATGTTATCCAAACCTCTTATGAGGAAATACTGTCATAGCTTCATCAAGGATCTCACTGGGGTCCTCAAACCATGTGTGATGTAGTCCTTAGGGTTTATGGGTGCATAGGAATATACACCCTCAGCAAGCAAATAGTGGAAAGTTGTATAGTGTGCAGAAAATCTCATAAGCAGACCCTAAAAAGACAACCTCCCAGAGGGAGAAATCCTGGGTTAAGGCCATTTCAAAGTGTCCAAGTCGACTATACTGAAATGCCCCAGTAGGCCACCTTAAGTATTTACTGGTAATAGTAGATCATCTTACTCACCCATCTATCCACCCACTGGATAGAAGCCATCCCTTTTCCAAGTGCAACAGCCAGCAATGTGGTCAAAGCCCTGTTAGAACACAGCATACCCGGGTTTGGAATAATAGAGAATATTGATTCAGATAATGGGACCCACTTTACCACACACATTATTAAAGGACTAATCCAAGTATTAGGGATAAAATGGGAATATCATACTTCCTGGCCTCTGCCTTCATCAGGGAGAGTACAAAGAATCAATCAAACTTTAAAGAATCATCTAACCAAATTAATTTTAGAAACTCGGTTACCATGGACAAAATGTCATCCCATTGCTTTACTAAGAATCCAAACTGCCCCTCAGAGGGATCCTGGCTTGTCTCCTTATGAAATGCTTTATGGGTTACCTTATCTAAACACTACTACTGACCTTCCTATGAACAAAAGATCAGTTCCTTAGAAATTATGTATTTGTCTGTCTTCCACTCTTTCTTCCCTCAGGACTCAAGGTCTCCTAGCACAGACTCCACCCCTTGAATTGCTGGCCCACCAGCATCAACCTGGAGATCATGTCCTTATCAAAGGCTGAAAAGAGGGAAAGTTCGAGCCTACC
This sequence comes from Theropithecus gelada, assembly GCF_003255815.1. Taxonomy (NCBI): domain Eukaryota; kingdom Metazoa; phylum Chordata; class Mammalia; order Primates; family Cercopithecidae; genus Theropithecus; species Theropithecus gelada. The sequence continues at coordinate 1,911 of NW_020259207.1, read as the reverse complement.
TGGGAAGGACCCTATCTGGTGGTCACAATGACTGAAACAGCAGTTCAGACCACTGAGAAAGGGTGGACCCATTATACTCAAGTCAAGAAGGCATCCCCGTCTCCAGAGACATGGACCGTTACTCCGTCGACTCCCACCAGAGTGACGATAAAAAGAAAAACTTAATCTGTGTATCTCTTTTTCTTCTTTTCTTTCCCTTAACTGCCCCCATCTCATGATTAATGTAACTAGATCAAGTTTGCCCAAAATTATTACCTTTGATGCGTGTCTAGTCATGTCTTGTGGAAATTTACAGGACCAAAGACAGCTTACTGCCTCAGATAAATATCGTTGTCCCTCTTGGACCTCCTCAGATTGGAAAGATACAGCAAATTCCTGTAAAGATCATGATAACCCCAAAAATAGTAGTTGTATTAACTGGTGGGAATGGGACTCTTGTCCCCTTAAAACAGAGTCCCTATGCTATACTTGGTCTGATGTCCTGTGGAACACCAAAGCCCCAGGCTGGACTTCTCCCACCAGTCTGCCAGTCCTTAAAGCCATACATCCATTTTACAAAAGTGAATGCCTCTTCTCATTGTCCATATAACCAATGTAATCCTATTCAGCTTACTATTACTATTGCAACATCCCAAAACTCTTCCCCTTCATTAAGTCGTATTTATGGCATATGGGCCAACATCTCAGGAAAGGATCCTAGGGGAATTTTTGAAATCTGCCTTATTGCCCCTTCCGCCTCTCTATCACATCTTCCTCAAACCATCACCCCTCCTATACCCAGTGACAAAACCAAAGTAGTGATAGTAGAAGGAAAAGACCTGAGGCAAACTCCAGCCATTGAAACAGGGTCTCAGGATGCAAATGCCTGGCTGGAATGGATTAAATATTCCATCCACAGTCAAAATAAGAATGATAGTTATGCTTGGGCGCACGGCAGACCAAAGGCCCAGATTGTCCCCTTTCCATTCAAATGGTCTTGTAGTAGACCAGAAATGAACTGCATGGTAGCTCTGCTCCAAGACCCCACAGCCTGGGGCAATAAATCATGTCAAACAGTTTCTCTGCTATTCCCTGAGGTCTAGCACCCTGCAGGTCAGCCCCCAAAGGCCATTCAGCCTCCATCTTCCGGGACCAAATTTGCTTTGTGTCTCTCACAACAGGGAGAAAATCTGGCTTTCCTTGGAAACCTGACGGGATGCAGTGAGGTCAAGCACTTCCAAGAGCTAACCCATCAGTCCACCCTTATCCATCCCCGAGCAGATGTATGGTGGCATTGTGGTGGACCTTTATGGGATACTCTGCCAAATAAAAGGAGTGGTACTTGTGCTCTAATTTAATTGGCTAGCTCTTTCGCCCTGGCATTTCATTCACCAAAAAAAAATGTTTTTAAATGGCATTTTTGTTAAAATTTAAAAAAGGCATCGTAGTACAAAAAGTGTTCTTGTGAGTTTTTTGATCCTAACATTTATACATATGCTACTGGAGTACCAGATGAATTTAAAGCTTGAAACCAAATAACGGCAGGATTTAAGTCATTATTCAGGTGGGTGACTATCAATAAAAATGTAGATTGGATAGCCGGGCACAGTGGCTCACGTCTGTAATCCCAGCACTTTAGGCGGACAAGGTGGGCGGATCAGGAGGTCAGGAGTTTGAGACCAGCCTGACCAACAAGTGAAACCCTGTCTCTACTAAAAATACAAAAATTAGCTGGGCATGGTGGCATGCACCTGTAATTCCCAGCTACTCAGGAGAGAGTTGCTTGAACCTGGAAAAATACAAAAGACCATCAGAGACTATTATAAACAATTCTGTACTGACAAACTGGAAAACCTGGAGGATATGGATAAATTCCAGAAAACATATAACCTAGCAAGATTAAATTAGGAAGAATAGAAAACCTGAAGCCCT
>NW_020259206.1:0-5315 GCF_003255815.1 Theropithecus gelada | reverse complement strand
GTCCTTTGTAGGGACATGGATGCAGCTGGAAACCATCATTCTTAGCAAACTATCACAAGAACAGAAAACCAAACACCGCATGTTCTCACTCATAGGTGGGAACTGAACAATGAGATCACTTGGACTCAGGAAGGGGAACATCACACACCGGGGCCTATCATGGGGAGGGGGGAGGGGGGAGGGATTGCATTGGGAGTTATACCTGATGTAAATGACGAGTTGATGGGTGCAGCACACCAACATGGCACAAGTATACATATGTAACAAACCTGCACGTTATGCACATGTACCCTACAACTTAAAGTATAATAATAATAAATAAATTTTAAAAAAAAATCATATATGCATAAGACGGGGCGCGGTGGCTCACGCCTATAATCCCAGCACTTTGGGAGGCCGAGGCAGGTGGATCACGAGGTCAGGAGATGGAGACCATCCTGGCTAACACAGTGAAACCCCGTCTCTACTAAAAATACAAAAAATTAGCCGGACTTGGTGGCGGGTGCCTGTAGTCCCAGCTACTTGGGAGGTTGAGGCAGGAGAATGGTGTGAACCTGGGAGATGGAGCTTGCAGTGAGCTGAGATCGCACCACTGCACTCCAGCCTGGACAACAGTGTGAGACTCTGTCTCAAAAAAAAAAAAATCATATTTACATATACATGTAACATTTTACATATTATTTAGAGGGCTCATTAAATTCCTAAATTCCATCCGTAGATTCCAAGTTAAGAAGTGCGATCATCTTTAGCAAGTTTCAAAAGATGATTTTTCCATCCTTCCTAACATGTGGGCTGAGTCCACAAATGCATCATTGACAGTAAAAGTTAGAAGAGCCCAGTTCCATCCCTTCATTCCCAAATCCATGAGTCTTTGCTATGCCAGAAACAACATTATATGTTGACCAGTGATATAGACCATCAAACATGTTATGGAAAACATTATCCCAGGCTTGGTGATGCTGCCTAACTTGTCTCAAAATCCACTTCACTATGGTAACAGGCCACCTGTTTCAGTGTGATGAAAAACATGGTAAGACTAGTGAGTTAATGAATATAAGTGTCTCTTTTTTCTCTCTCTTTCTACACACACACACACAAACACACACACACACCCCCCAAATATATTCCAAAGCATTGCTCCTGATCAAGGATGAAGTCCTTGATCAGGAGCAATGCCTCAGAAGACATCGTGGAGCCATATAGGACAGAGGCACCATGAAGGTGAGTTGAAGGGGATGAAATGGGAATCACCACCTTGGATAGTTCAAATTCTTGGTCATGTCAGGAATCTCTGTAATCACTCCAGAAATGTCTATTTCTGTTTACTACCTTGGTAGCTAAAGGCAGCTTTAATGCCTTCTGCTTTCCTCTTCCTACCATAATAAACTTCACTCCAAAGATCAAAGACCCAATGTACAAATTTTGCTAGTTTCTAAGTAGGCCTATTTTAACTATGCTTTCTGAAACTGGGTAGTAACCCCAGCATGAAGCCATGGTCCTACTGAGCTCACTGTGAGAGGAACACAAGCCAAAACTCCATTGATCTCCTAACCTCAATAAGCACCCATACTGATGGTGGTGTTTTGGGTCTCTGTAATTAGTATCAGCTCAGTGCCCAGCAGCCCCTGAAAAGTCTGGTTATTTACCCCTTGTTGGTGGACTTCACCCTGGTAAAGAGTTTCAGGTACTTCCGGAGAATGCTAGGAGAAAAGATGATGCTGTGCATTTTTGGTAGTGTAGTTACATCCTTCCAAAAGAGGACTTGATTCCCTTGTCCCCTGTCATTATGCAATTTTACACTGGGCCTGTGAACCAGCTCATGTCTGAGGATTTTGTGGAAGCGCCGTGTCTCTTAATTTGGTGATTCATTCATACTTCTTTTCATCAGACATGGAGATTTTCTACTTACAAGCATAAAGTAAGACAGTAGAGCGATGCACAACCATTTAATTTACAAGAATGCCTTGATCAATCAGCCAATGCCAAAGATCTCTGAGGGTCGAATCCTTTTGATTACTACGATGGCTCTGCTGTCCCTTTTGGTCACCGCATACATCTTGTCTCTGGTGATTAAGTACTTTCACTTAACCCCTGCAACCTTAAGTTTCCATCATCTTTGTTGAATTCTAGGAACCCTGTTTGTCACTCTTGTTTTTGCCTGCAGGGAATAGCCACTAGAGAGCTCTTTAAGGATGCTGTCATTCTGCTCACAAATGTATTTCTCAAAGCTTTCATGAAGAAAAGCTTCTCTAGCCTCTTTTGGAGGACATAGGGGATTAGCAAGGAGGTCTTACAGAATAAATGTACTGGTATTTCAGTTTCATTCAGTCCACATATAGTTCCATATTTCAACCATCCAAGCAAGCAAACTGTTAAATATGGTCACTCTGTTTAGTGCAACCATATCTATAAATTGACTTGATCTGACATTATTTTTTAAATTCATATGCAACCTCCCTAGAATCCATTTCTACACATATATCCCAGGGTATTTCAATATAAATTGGAAAATCATGCAATTTTTTTGTTCTCCGAGGGTCTGACAACACTTGTCTGGTTGTAGGTCCAGAAGCAATGAAAGGAGATTGAGTTAGACGCTGAAGAGTTTAGTAGTCCCCTTCAAGAAAGCTACCAGGAAGGAGCCAGCTATAGGTTTTTCAAGGAAGGGGAGAATGATCTCCTGAGGAAAGACTGCTTATATTGGAAAGAAAAATTGGCAGACTTTAGACATTCACAGACCTCACCTTCGTTGGAACCTATCCATATGACCCTATCTTAAGTTTCAGGGTCTCATTCCTTCCCAATTCGTGTCCAAGGTTCATATGATTTTGCATGACTGTGAAATCCATATCAAATATAATTAAGTTACCCACAGAAATAGACTTTCAGTCAGTTTTCATAAATGTAGACTCCGTGGGTCTTCAAATTCTCTACTACAATTAGAAATAGTCAACCAAATCCCATCATACTTACTTTAAATGAAATGTGCAAAGGCAGCACATACTTGATAACCCAAATCTCATGCAGAAATCTCTTAAGAGAATTCCTAAGTGGCTACAAGAGGCTGTGGGTTGGGGGGTTAGGGGCATGTTAGTCAAATAATGCAAAATTTCAGTTAGGAGGAATAAGTTTAAAGGATCTATTGTACATTATGACACCCACCATGGTAAGTGTAGTTAATAACAGTACTTTGTATTCTTGAAAATTGCTAGGAGGATAGATTTTAAATGTTCTCACTACAGACACAAAAGGTAAGTATGTGCGGTAATGTGTATGTTAATTTGCTTGATTTAGCCATATCACAATGTGCATATCTATATATACCATGCTGTATGCCATAGATGCATACAATTTTTATTTATCAATTAAAAATATCTATTGTAATGCAAAATAATTAAAAAATAAAATAATCTTACATCTTTGGGGTTTAGAAAGCCTCAACTTAACTGAAAATGAAAAAAAGAAACAAAATATCTTAAGACCCAACTCTAATACAGGTCTACACAGGGAAAAGGATCTTGGGAAATCTTGCTTGCATTTTAAAGATAGTTAATGGGCAGTTAGGATTAATTAGCACTCTCTACTGTATGACTCCAGAGCTTAGGGTAGAGTTGATTTATAGATTAAAAAAAAGTAAAATCAAAAAAGCCCACTAACTTGCATCATTCCCTCTCAATCACAGCACAATTTATTGAACAGCTACTTTGTGTCCAGCACTTCGTTGCATGTTGGGAAGATAAAGAGAAATGCAAGCCAGTCTCTGTTGTAGTTCTTGTCTTTTTCTCATTTCTTGGACAATTTATTTCATTACTGTTTTTCAAAGCTAAAAGCAGATCTACTACACCCTTGTCTGAAAATCTCTACTCATGTTGAGTCTAGTCTTCATGCATATACCAGATGCATATACCAGATGCATATACCAGACAGAGGAGTAAAAGTTCCCATCGTGTATTCAACTCATACTGTAGGATCTTAAACCCATATTTAAAATCTCTGTGCTTTTATTTTATCTAAAAGTTTTTGATTTTGTCCTTTCACTGTATTTCTCTATATTAAGTCATTATTTCTAACACATTTTCCAATGGAACATCTGCCCTTGGGGAAAGAGTTCACTTCAGTCCTACTTCCCCACCATACATCACTGGAGCAAAATCTAAGACAGGAATAGAAAAAGCATGGAGACATTAAAGGCTTAGGTTTGTGAATCATATAATATTGTCTGTCATTTTGAAAGATCCCGTTATGACACTGAAATAGAAATACCATGATTAGGTTATCAGAATTTCACTCATTTTTGTCTGTTATTAAAGAGGACAAAGAATTAAAAGTATGCGTGTCAGGGTTGCATCAAATTGTAAATGTTCTTCAAGGGTAAATCAATATTATAGGGTGACCATTCTGCAGGAAAAGTAAAGAGATATGTAAATATGAATGTTATTTTTTGTCAAATAAACATTTAAAGCTCCTTTTCCTGAGGCTGTGATCTCTTAGAAAATGCTTTCTGTCTAGCCATTTACTAAGTCACTACCCTAGGACCATCCTCATTGTGGTTTGCTCCCATTCTTGTTGCCTCTAGTGGCACCTGTTCAGGCTCTTTAATGTAGAAAGCCCTACAGAATGTACCCAAGCAAGATTAAAGGTCTCCCCTGACATGGAATGAAGAGGGAATTATACAGTTTGTAAAAGATAATAAAGGAGTGAGTCTATAGACATACTTTGATGAATTATATAGAGGCAATTTTCTGACATTACTAGTGTAGGGCAGAAGACAATGTTTCTGATATATAGATGTAAATTCATCATCCAGACTCCATTAAAAGAACTACAAAAGATCTGTTGATTTGAGCATTGCTTACAAGAGCTATCAGGTAATAGTAGCAGGCCTCTTGCATGAAACTTGGACACTGCACTAGTTGAAGGCTCATTTGGATGAAATAGCCACTTTTCCAGGAATGTTGTAAATAGTAAGAAGCCATATGGAAAATTCAGCCACCTGGATCAATGACTGTAATACCAGACTAATGGTTTGGTATTGTGTGCTAAAATAAATATTTCACAAATATTGCCTTTGACCACTGAATTATCTTGTGTTATAGTGAAAGGCAATTATTATGTCTTAAACAAAGAAAGAAACATTCATTGAAAATTTTCCTTTAAGAAATTATGGATCTGCCTCTCCTCCCCATACCCCATTCCAGAAAGGAAAATCCTAGAGCTTCTTCACAGCAAAAGAAATTACCATCAGAGTGAACAGGCAACCTACAGAACGGGAGAACATTTTTGCAATCTACTCATCTGACAAAGGGCTAATATCC
>NW_020259205.1:0-9999 GCF_003255815.1 Theropithecus gelada | reverse complement strand
AATAAGGCTAGCAAGAGATCCACGAAATACAGATGTAACTCTGTGAGATGAATTAACAGAACACTAAGCAGTATCTCAGAAATCTTCTTTCCATATTTCATCTGAGGATATTTCCTTTGTCACCATAGCCCTGTATGGGCTTCCAAATATCACTTTGCCAGTTCCACAAGAACTGTCTTAGCGAAAGGCTTCTTGAGGGGAAAGCTGTAACTCTGTGAGATGATTTCCCAGAACACAAAGAACTTTCTCAGAAAGCTTCTTTCTCTTTGTTGTCGGAGGATATTTCCTTTGGCGCTGTAGTTTTCAGAGGGATCCGAAATATCTGTTCTCAGATTTCACAGAAATAAGGCTAGCAAAGAGATCCACGAAATACAGATGTAACTCTGTGAGACGAATAAACAGAACACTAAGCAGTTTCTCAGAAAGCTTCTTTCCAGATTTCATCTGAGGATATTTCCTTTTTCACCATAGCCCCCCATGGGCCTCCAAATATCACTTTGCCATTTCCACAAGAACTGTCTTAGCGAAAGGCTTCTTGAGGGAGAAGCTCTAACTCCGTGAGATGATTTCATAGAACACAAAGAAGTTTCTCAGAATGCTTCTTTCTCTTTGTAATCGGAGGATATTTCCTTTGGCCCAGTAGTCTTCAAAGGGATCCGAAATATCTGTTCTCAGATTCCACAGAAATAAGGCTAGCAAAGAGATCCACGAAATACAGATGTAACTCTCTGAGTGCAAGTCACACATCACAGAGCAGTTTCTCAGAAAGCTTCTTCCATATTTCATCTGAGGATATTTCCTTTTTCACCTTAGCCCTCTAGGGGCTTCCAAATATCACTTTGCCAATTCCTCAAGAACTGTCGTAGCGAAAGGCTTCTTGAGGGGAAAGCTGTAACTCTGTGAGATGATTTCACAGAACACGAAGAGTTTCTCAGAAAACTTCTTTCTCTTTGGTATCGGAGTATATTTCCTTTGGCCCTATAGTCTTCAAAGGGATCTGAAATATCTATTCTCAGATTCCACAGAAATAAGGCTAGCAAAGAGATGCACGAAGTACAGATGTAACACTGTGAGATGAATTAACAGAACACTAAGCAGTTTCTCAGAAAGCTTCTTTCCAGATTTCATCTGAGGATATTTCCTTTTTCACCATAGCCCTCTATGGGCTTCCAAATGTCACTTTGCCAATTGCAAATGAACAGTCTTAGCGACAGGCTTCTTGCGGGGAAAGCTGTAACTCTGTGAGATGATTTCACAAACAACAAAGAATTTTCTCAGAAAGCTTCTTTCTCTTTGTTGTCGGAGGATATTTCCTTCGGCGCTATAGTTTTCAGAGGGATCCGAAATATCTGTTCTCAGATTTCAGAGAAATAAGGCTAGCAAAGAGATCCACGAAATACAGATGTAACACTGTGAGATGAATAAACAGAACACTAAGCAGTTTCTCAGAAAGCTTCTTTCCAGATTTCATCTGAGGATATTTCCTTTTTCACCATAGCCCCCCATGGGCCTCCAAATATCACTTTGCCAATTCCACAAGAACTGTCTTAGCGAAAGGCCTCTTGAGGTAGAAGCTCTAACTCCGTGAGATGATTTCATAGAACACAAAGAAGTTTCTCAGGAAGCTTCTTTCTCTTTGTAATCGGAGGATATTTTCTTTGGCCCAGTAGTCTTCAAAGGGATCCGAAATATCTGTTCTCAGATTCCACAGAAATAAGTCTAGCAAAGACATGCTCGAAATTCAGATGTAAGTCTGTGAGATGAATTAACAGAACACTAAGCACTTTCTCAGAAAGCTTCTTTCCAGATTTCATATGAGGATATTTCCTATTTCACCATAGCCCTCTATGGGCTTCCAAATATCACTTTGCCAATTCCACCAGAACTGTCTTAGCCAAAGGCTTCTTGAGTGGAAAGACGTAACTCTTTGAGATGATTTCCCAGAACACAAAGAAGTTTCTCAGAAAGCTTCTTTCTCTTTGTTATCGGAGGATATTTCCTTTGGCCCTATAGTCTTCAAAGGGATCCGAAATATCTGTTCTGAGATTCCACAGAAATAATGCTAGCAAAGAGTTGCACGAAATACAGAGGTAACTCTGTGAGATGAATTAACAGAACACTAAGCGGTTTCTCAGAAAGCTTCTTTCCAGATTTCATCTGAGGATATTTCCTTTTTCACCATAGTCTTCTATGGGCTTCGAAATATTACATTGCCAATTCCACCACAGCTGTCTTAGCGAAAGGCTTCTTGAGGGGAAAGCTGTAACTCTGTGAGATGATTTCACAGAACACAAAGAAGTTTCTGAGAAAGCTTCTTTCTCTTTGTAATCGGAGGATATTTCCTTTGGCCCTGTAGTCTTCAAAGGGATCCGAAATATCTCTTCTCAGATTCCAAAGTAATAAGGCTAGCAAAGGGATGCACGAAATACAGATGTAACTCTGTGAGATGAATTAACAGAACACTAAGCAGTTTCTCAGAAAGTTTCTTTAAAGATTTCTTCTGAGGATATTTCCTTTTTCACCATAGCCCTCGATGGGCTTCCAAATATCACTTTGCCAATACCACTAGAACTGTCTTAGAGAAAGGGTCTTTAGAGGAAAGCTGTAACTCTGTGAGACGATTTCACAGACCACAAAGAAGTTTCTCAGAAAGCTTCTTCCTCTTTGTTATCGGAGGATATTTCCTTTGGCTCTATAGTCTTCAAAGGGATCCGAAATATCTGTTCTCAGATTCCAGAGAAATAAGGCTAGCAAAAGATCCACGGAATGCAGAAGTAACCCTGTGAGTGGAAGTCACACATCACAGAGCAGTTTCTCAGAAAGCTTCTTTCCAGATTTCATCTGAGGATATTTCCTTTTTCTCCATAGCCCTCTATGGGCTTCCAAATATCACTTTGCCAATTCCTCAAGAACTGTCTTAGTGAAAGGCTTCTTGAGGGGAAAGCTGTAACTCTATAACAGGATTTCACAGAACACAAAGAAGTTTATCAGAAAGCTTCTTTCTCTTTGTTATCGGAGGATATTTCTTTTGGCCCTATAGTCTTCAAAGGGATCCGAAATATCTGTTCTCAGATTCCACAGAAATAAGGCTAGCAAAGATATCCACGAAATACAGGTGTAACACAGTGAGATGAATTAATAGAAAACTAAGCAGTTTCTCAGAAAGCTTCTTTCCACATTCCATCTGAGGATATTTCCTTTTTCACGGTAGCCCACTATGGGATTCCAAATATCACTTTGCCAATTCCACAAGAACTGTCTTAGCGAAAGGCTTCTTGAGGGGAAAGCTGTAACTCTGTGAGATGATTTCCCAGAACACAAAGAAGTTTCTCAGAAAGCTTCTTTCTCTTTGTTGTCGGAGGATATTTCCTTTGGCGCTATAGTTTTCAGAGGGATACGAAATATCTGTTCTCAGATTTCACAGAAATAAGGCTAGCAAAGAGATGCACGAAAAACAGATGTAACTCTGTGCGTAGAAGTCACACATCACAGAGCAGTTTCTCTGAAAGCTTCTTTCCAGATTTCATCTGATGATATTTCCTTTTTCATCATAGCCCTCTATGGGCTTCCAAATATCCCTTTGCCAATTCCACAAGAACTGTCTTAGCGAAAGGCTTCTTGAGGGGAAAGCTTCAACTCTGTGGGATGATTTCACAGAACACAAAGAAGTTTCTCAGAAAGCTTCTTTCTCTTCGTTATCAGAGGATATTTCCTTTAGCCCTATAGTCTTCAAAGGGATCTGAAATATCTGTTCTCGTATTCCACATAAAGAAGGCTAGCAAAGAGATACACGAAATACAGATGTAACTCTGTGAGTGGAAATCACACATCACAGAGCAGTTTCTCACAAAGCTTCTTTCCGGATTTCATCTGAGGATATTTCCTTTTTCACCATAGCCCTCTATGGGCTTCCAAATATCACTTTGCCAAATCCTCAAGAACGGTCTTAGTGAAAGGCTTCTTGAGGGGAAAGCTGTAACTCTGTGAGATGATTTCACAGAACACAAAGAAGTTTCTCAGACCGCTTCTTTCTCTTTGTTATCGGAGGATATTTCCATGGCAATATAGTCTTCAAAGGGATCCCAAATATCTATACTCAGATTCCACAGAAATAAGGCTAGCAAAGAGATGCACGAAACACAGATGTAACACTGTGAGATGAACTAACAGAACACTAAGCAGGTTCTCAGAAAGCTTCTTTCCACATTTCATCTGAGGATATTTCCTTTTTCAACATAGCCCTCTATTGGCTTCCAAATATCACTTTGCCAATTCCAGAAGAACTGTCTTAGCGAAAGCCTTCTTGAGGGGAAAGCTGTAACTCTGGGAGATGATTTCACAGAACACAAAGAAGTTTCCCAGAAAGCTTCTTTCTCTTTGTTATCGGAGGATATTTCATTTGGCCCTATAGTCTTCAAAGGGATCCGAAATATCTATTCTCAGATTCCACAGAAATAAGGCTAGCAAAGAGATGCACGAAGTATAGATGTAACTCTGTGAGAAGAATTAACAGAACACTAAGCAGTTTCTCAGAAAGCTTCTTTCCAGATTTCATCTGAGGATATTTCCTTTTTCACCATAGCCCTCTATGGGCTTCCAAATATCACTTTGCCAATTCCAAATGAACTGTCTTAGCGAAAGGCTTCTTGCGGGGAAAGCTGTAACTCTGTGAGATTATATCACAGACAACAAAGAAGTTTCTCAGAAAGCTTCTTTCACTTTGTTATCAGAGGATATTTCCTTTGGCTCTATAGTCTTCAAAGGGATCCCAAATATCTGTTCTCAGATTCCACAGAAATAAGGAGAGCAAAAGATCCACGGAATACAGAAGTAACTCTATGAGTGGAAGTCACACATCACAGAGCAGTTTCTCAGAAAGCTTCTTTCCAGATTTCATCTGAGTATATTTCCTTTTTCACCATAGCCCTCTATGGGCTTCGAAATATCACTTTGCCAATTCCTCAAGAACTGTCTTCGCGAAAGGCTTCTTCAGGGGAAAGCTGTAACTCTGTGAGATGATTTCACAGAACACAAAGAAGTTTCTGGGAAAGCTTCTTTCTCGTTGTTATCGGAAGATATTTCCTTTGGCCCTATAGTCTTCAAAGGGATCCGAAATATCTGTTCTCATATTCCACAGAATTAAGGCTACCAAAGAGAGGCAGAAAAACAGATGTAACTCTGTGAGTAGAAGTCACACATCACAGAGCAGTTTCTCAGAAAGCTTCTTTCCAGATTTCATCTGAGGATATTTCCTTTTTCACCGTAGGCCTCTATGGGCTTCCAAATATCACTTTGCCAATTCCTCAAGAACTGTCTTAGCGAAAGGCTTCTTGCGGGGAAAGCTGTAACTCTGTGAGATAATTTCGCAGAACACAAAGAAGTTTCTCAGAAAGCTTCTTTCTCTTTGTTATCGGAGGATATTTCCTTTGGCCCTATAGTCTTCAAAGGGATCCGAAATATCTATTCTCAGATTCCACAGAAATAAGGCTAGCAAAGAGATCCGCGAAATACAGATGTAACTCTGTGAGATGAATTAACAGAACACTAAGCAGTTTCTCAGAAAGCTTCTTTCCAGATTTCATCTAAGGATATTTCCTTTTTCAGCATAGCCCTCTATGGGCTTCCAAATATCACTTTGCCAGTTCCACAAGAACTGTCTTAGCGAAAGGTTTCTTGAGGGGAAAGCTGTAACTCTGTGAGATGATTTCACAGAACACCAGAAAGTTTCACAGAAAGCTTCTTTCTCTTTGTTATCGGAGGATAATTCCTTTGGCACTGTAGTCTTCCAAGGGATCCGAAATATCTGTTCTCAGATTCCACAGAAATAAGGCTAGCAAAGAGATCCAAGAAATAGAGATGTAACTCTGTGAGTGGAAGTCACACATCACAGAGCAGTTTCTCAGAAAGCTTCTTTCCATATTTCATCTGAGGATATTTCCTTTTTCACCATAGCCCTCTAAGGGCTTCCAAATATCCCTTTGCCAATTCCACAAGTACTGTCTTAGCGAAAGGGTTCTTGAGGGGATAGCTGTAACTCTGTGAGATGATTTCACAGAACACCAAGAAGTTTCTCAGAAAGCTTCTTTCTCTTTGTAATAGGAGGATATTTCCTTTGGCCCTATAGTCTTCAAAAGGATCCGGAATATCTGTTCTCAGATTCCACAGAAATAAGGCTAGCAAAGAGATCCGCGAAACACACTTGTAACTCTGTGAGATGAATTAACAGAACACTAAGCAGTTTCTCAGAAAGCTTCTTTCCAGATTTCATCTGAGGATATTTCCTTTTTCACCATAGCCCTTTAAGGGCTTCCAAATCTCATTTCGCCAATTCCACAGGAACTGTCTTAGCGAAAGTTTTCTTGTGGGGAAGCTGTAACTCTGTGTGATGTTTTCAAGGAACACAAAGAAGTTTCTCAGAAAGCTGCTTTCTCTTTGTTATCGGAGGATATTTCCTTTGACCCTATAGTCTTCAAAGGGATCCGAAATATCTGTTCTCAGATTCCACAGAAATAAGGCTACCAAAGTGATCCACGAAATACAGATGTAACTCTGAGAGTGGAAGTCACACATCACAGAGCAGTTTCTCAGAAAGCTTCTTTCCAGATTTCATCTGAGGATATTTCCTTTTTCACCATAGCCCTCTATGATCTTCCAAATATCACTTTGTCAATTCCACAAGAACTGTCTTAGCGAAAGGCTTCTTGAGGGGAAAGCTGTAACCCTGTGAGATGATTTCACAGAAAACAAACAAGTTTCTTAGAAAGCTGCTTTCTCTTTGTTATCGGAGGATATTTCCTTTGGCCCTATAGTCTTCAAAGGGATCCGAAATATCTGTTATCAGATTCCAGAGAAATAAGGCTAGCAAAGAGATCCACGAAATACAGATGTAACTCTGTGAGTGGAAGTCACACATCACAGAGCAGTTTCTCAGAAAGCTTCTTTCCAGATTTCATCTCAGGATATTTCCTTTCCATCATAGCCCTCTATGGGCTTCCAAATATCCCTTTGCCAATTCCACAAGATCTGTCTTAGCGAAAGGCTTCTTGAGGGGAAAGCTTTAACTCTGTGAGATGATTTCACAGAACACAAAGAAGTTTCTCAGAAAGCTTTTTCTCTTTGTTATCGGAGGATATTTCCTTTGGCCCTGTGGTCTTCCAAGGGATCCGAAATATCTGTTCTCAGATTCCACATGAATAAGGCTAGCAAAGAGATCCACGAAATACAGATGTAACGCTGTGAGATGAATTAACAGAACACTAAGCAGTTTCTCAGAAAGCTTCTTGCCAGATTTCATCTGAGGATATTTCCTTTTTCACCGTAGCCCTCTAAGGGCTTCCAAATATCACTTTTCCAATTCCACAAGAACTGTCTTAGCGAAAGGCTTCTTGAGAGGGAAGCTGTAACTCTATGAGATGATTTCACACAACACAAAGAAGTTTTTCAGAAAGCTTCTTTCTCTTTGTTATCGGAGGATATTTCCTTTGGCCATATAGTCTTCAAAGGGATCCGATATATCTGTTCTCAGATTCCAGAGAAATAACGCTAGCAAAGAGATGTACGAAATACACACGTAACCCTGTGAGATGGATTAACAGAACACTAAGCAGTTTCTCAGAAAGCTTCTTTCCAGGTTTCATCTGACGATATTTCCTTTTTCACCATAGCCCTCTATGGGCTTCCAAATATCACTTTGCCAATTCCACAAGAACTGTCTTAGCGAAAGGCTTCTTGAGGGGAAAGCTGTAACTCTGTGAGATGATTTCACAGAACACAAAGAAGTTTCTCAGAAAGCTTCTTTCTCTATGCTATCGGGGGATATTTCCTTTGGCCCTATAGTCTTCAAAGGAATCTGAAATATCTCTTCTCAGATTCCCCAGAAATAAGCTTAGCAAAGACATCCACGATATACAGAAGTAACTCTGTGAGTGGAGGTCACACATCACAGAGCAGTTTCTCAGAAAGCTTCTTTCCAGTTTTCATCTGAGGATATTTCCTNGTGTGACTTCCACTCACAGAGCAGTTTCTCAGAAAGCTTCTTTCCAGTTTTCATCTGAGGATATTTCCTTTTTCACCATAATCCTCCATGGGCTTCAAAATATCACCTTGCAATTCCACGAGAACTGTCTTAGCGAAAGACTTCTAGAGGGGATGCTGTAACTCTGTGAGATGATTTCACAGAACACAAAGAAGTTTCTCAGAAAGCTTCTTTCTCTTTGTTATCGGAGAATATTTCCTTTGGCCCTATAGTCTTCAAAGGGATCCGAAATATCTGTTCTCAGATTCCACAGATATAAGGCTACCAAGGAGATCCACGAAATACAGATGTAACACTGTGAGACGAATTAACAGAACACTAAGCAGTTTCTCAGAAAGCTTCTTTCCAGATTTCATCTGAGGATATTTCCTTTTTCACCACAGCCCTCTATGGGCTTCGAAATATCACTTTGCCGATTGCACAAGAACTGTCTTAGCGAAAGGCTTCTTGAGGGGAAAGCTGTAACTCTGTGAGATGATTTCACAGAGCACAAAGAATTTTCTCAGAGAGCTTCTTTCTCTTTGTTATCGGAGGATATTTCCTTTGACCCTATAGTCTTCAAAGGGATCCGAAATATCTGTTCTCAGATTCCACAGAAATAAGGCGAGCAAAGAGATCCACGAAATACAGATGTAACTCTGTGAGATGAATTAACAGAACACTAAGCAGTTTCTCAGAAAGCTTCTTTCCAGATTTAATCTGAGGATATTTCCTTTTTCACCATAGCCCTCTATGGGCTTCCAAATATCACTTTGCCAATTCCACAAGAACTGTCTTATCGAAAAGCTTCTGGGGGGGAAAGCTGTAACTCTGTGAGATGATTTCACAGAACACAAAGAAGTTTCTCAGAAAGCTTTTTCTCCTTGTAATCGGAGGATATTTCCTATGGCCCTATACTCTTCAAAGGGATCTGTAATATCTGTTCTCAGATTCCACAGAAATAAGCTTAGCAAAGACATCCACGAAATACAGATGTAACTCTGTGAGTGAAAGTCACACATCACAGAGCAGTTTCTCAGAAAGCTTCTTTCCAGTTTTCATCTGAGGATATTTCCTTTTTCACCATAGCCCTCTATGGGATTCAAAATATCACTTTGCCAATTCCACAAGAACTGTCTTAGCGAATGACTTCTAGAGTGCAAGCTGTAACTCTGTGAGATGATTTCAGAGAACACAAAGAAGTTTCTCAGAAAGCTTCTTTCTCTTTGTTATCGGAGGATATTTCTTTGGCCCTATAGTCTTCAAAGGGATCCGAAATATCTGTTCTCGGTTTCCACAGAAATAAGGCTAGCAAAGAGATCCACGAAATACAGATGTAACTCTGTGAGTGGAAGTCACACATCACAGAACAGTTTCTCGGAAAGCTTCTGTCCATATTTCATCTGAGGATATTTCGTTTTTCACCATAGCCCTCTACTTCCAAATATCCCTTTGCCAATTCCACAAGAAGTGTCTTAGCAAAAGGCTTCTTGAGGGGAAAGCTGTAAATCTGTGATATGATTTCACAGAACACAAAGAAGTTTCTCAGAAAGCTTCTTTCTCTAAGCTATCGGAGGATATTTCCTTTGGCCCTATAGTCTTCAAAGGGATCCGAAATATCTGTTCTCAGATTCCACAGAAATAAGCTTAGCAAAGAGATCGACGAAATACAGATGTAACTCTGTGAGTGGAAGTCACACATCACAGAGCAGATTCTCAGAAAACTTCTTTCCAGTTTTCATCTGAGGATATTTCCTTTTTCACCACAGCCCTCTATGGGCTTGAAAATGTCACTTTGCCAATTCCACAAGAACTGTCTTAGCGAAAAACTTCTAGATTGGAAGCTGTAACACTATGAGATGATTTCACAGAACACAAAGAAGTTGCTCAGAAAGCTTCTTTCCCTTTGTTATCGGAGGATATTTCCCTTGGCCCTATAGTCTTCAAAGGGATCCGAAATATCTGTTCTGAGATGCCACAGAAAT
>NW_020259204.1:0-5317 GCF_003255815.1 Theropithecus gelada | reverse complement strand
TAGACCTCTATGGGATTCCATATATCACTTTGCAATTCCACAAAAACAGGCTTAGTGAAAGGCTTCTTGAGGGGAAAGCTGTAACTCTGTGAGAAGATTTCACAGAACACAAAGAACTTTCTCAGAAAGCTTCTTTGTCTTTGTTATCGGAGGATATTTCCTTTGGCCCTATAGTCTTCAAAGGAATCCGAAATATCTGTTCTTAGATACCACAGAAATAAGGCTATCAAAGAGATCCACGAAATACAGATGTAACTCTGTGCACGGAAGTCACACATCACAAAGCAGTTTCTCAGAAAGCTTCTTTCCAGTTTTTCTCTGAGGATATTTCTTTTTCACCATAGCCCTCTATGGGCTTCCAAATATCACTTTGCAAATTCCACAAGAACTGACTTAGCAAAAGGCTTCTAGGGGGGAAAGCTGTAACTCTGTGAGATGATTTCACAGAACACAAAGAAGTTTCTCAGAAAGCTTCTTTCCAGTTTTTCTCTGAGGACATTGCCTTTTTCACCATAGTCCTCTAAGGGCTTCCAAATATCACTCGGCGAATTCCACAAGAACAGGCGTAGCGAACGGATTCTTGAGGGGAAAGCTGTAACTCTGTGAGATGAATTCACACAACACTAAGCAGTTTCTCAGAAAGCTTCTTTCCAGATTTAATCGGAGGATATTTCCTTTTTCACCATAGCCCTCTATGGGCTTCCAAATATCACTTTGCAAATACCACAAGAACTGTCTTAGCGAAAGGCTTCTTGAGGGGAAAGCTGTAACTCTGTGAGATGATTTCACAAAACACAAAGAAGTTTCTCAGAAAGCTTCTTTCTCCTTCTTATCGGAGGATATTTCCTTTGGCCCTATAGTGTTCAAAGGGATTGGAAATATCTGTTCTCAGTTTCCACAGAAATAAGGCTAGCAAAGATATCCACGAAATACAGATGTAGCTCTGTTACTGGAAGTCACACATCACAAAGCAGTTTCTCAGAAAGTTTCTTTCCAGTTTTTCTCTGAGGATATTTCCTTTTTCACCATAGCCCTCTATGGGATCCAAATATCACTTTGCGAATTCCAGAAGAACAGGCTTAGCGAGCGGCTTCTTGAGGGGAAAGCTGTAACTCTGTGAGGTGAATTCACAGAACTCTAAGCAGTTTCTCAGAAAGCTTCTTTCCAGATTTCTTCTGAGGATATTTCCTTTTCACCATAGCCCTTTATGGGCTTCCAAATATCACTTTGCAAATTCCACAAGAACTGTCTTAGCGAAAGACTTCTTGACGGGAAAGTTGTAACTCTGTGAGATGATTTCACAGAACACAAAGAAGTTCGTCAGAAAGCTTCTTTCTCCTTGTTATCAGAGGATATTTCCTTTGGCCCTATAGTCTTCAAAGGGATCCGAAATATCTGTTCTCAGATTCCACAGAAATAAGGCTAGCAAATAGATCCACGACATACAGATGTAGCTCTGTCAGTGGAAGTCACACATCACAAAGCAGATTCTCAGAAAGCTTCTTTCCAGTTTTTCTCTGAGGATATTTCCTTTTTCACCACAGCCTTCTACGGGCTTCCAAATATCACTTTGCGAATTCCACAAGAACAGGCCTCGTGAGCGGCTTCTTGAGGGGAAAGCTGTAATTTTGTGAGATGAATTCACAGAACACTAAGCAGTTTCTCAGAAAGCATCTTTCCAGATTTCATCTGAGGATATGTCCTTTTTCAACATAGCCTCTATGGGCTTCCAAATATCACTTTGCAAATTCCACAAGAACTGTCATAGAGAAAGGCTTATTCAAGCGAATGCTGTAACTCTATGAGATGATTTCCCAGAACACAAAGAAGTTGCTCAGAAAGCGTCCTTCTCTTTGTTAACGGAGGATAGTTCCTTTGGCCCTATATTCTTCAAAGGGATCCGAAATATCTGTTCTCAGATTCCATAGAAATAAGGCTAGCAAAGGGATCCAAGAAATACAGATGTAACTCTGTGAGTGGAAGACTCACATCAGAAAGCAGTTTCTCAGAAAGCTTCTTTCCATTTTTTCTCTGAGGATATTGTCTTTTCACCATATACCTCTATGGGCTTCCAAATATCACTTTGCGAATTCCACAAGAACAGGCTTAGGGAGCGGCTTCTTGAGGGGAAAGCTGTAACTCTGTCAGATGAATTCACAGAACACAAAGCAGTTTCTCAGAAAGCTTCTTTCCAGATTTCATCGGAGGATATTTCCTTTTTCACCATAGCCCTCTATGGGCTTCCAAATATCACTTTGCAAATTCCACAAGAACTGTCTTAGCGAAAGGCTTCTTGACCGGAAAACAGTAACTCTGTGAGATGATTTCACAGAACACAAACAAGTTTCTCAGAAAGCTTCTTTCTCCTTCTTGTTGAAGGATATTTCTTGGGCCCTATAGTGTTCAAAGGGATCGGAAATATCCGTTCTCAGACTCCACAGAAATAAGACCAGCAAAGTGATCCACGAAATAGAGATGTAGCTCTGTGAGTGGAAGTCACACATCACAAAGCAGTTTCTCAGAAAGCTTCTTTCCAGTTTTTCTCTGAGGTTACTTCCTTTTTCACCATAGCTCTCTACGGGCTTCCAAATATCACTTTGCGAATTCCACAAGAGCAGGCTAAGCAAGCGGCTTCTTGAGGGGAAAGCTTTAACTCTGTGAGATGAATTCACAGAACACTAAGCAGTTTCTCAGAAAGCTTCTTTCCAGTTTTCATCTGAAGATATTTCATTTTTCACCATAGCCCTCTATGGGCTTCCCAATATCACTTTGCAAATTCCACAAGAACTCTCTTAGCGAAAGGCTTCTTCAGGGGAAAACTGTAACTCTGTGAGATGATTTCACAGAACACAAGGAAGATTCTCAGNCTTCTTGAGGGGAAAGCTGAAACTCTGTGAGGTGAATTCACCCAACACTAAGCAGTTTCTCAGAAAGCTTCTTTCCAGATTTCATCTGAGGATATTTCCTTTTTCACCATAGCCCTCTATGGGCTTCCAAATATCACTTTGCAAATTAAACAAGAACTGTCTTAGCGAAAGGCTTCTTGACGGGAAAGCTGTAACTGTGTGAGATGATTTCACAGAACACAAAGAAGTTTCTCAGAAAGCTTCTTTCTCTTTTTTATCGGAGGATATTTCCTTTGGCCCTATAGTGTTCAAAGGGATCCGAAATATCTGTTCTGAGATTCCACAGAAATAAGGCTAGCAAAGAGATCCACGAAATACAGATGTAACTCTGTGAGTGCAAGTCACACATCACAAAGCAGTTTCCCAGAAAGCTTCTTTCCTGTTTTTCTCTGAGGATATTGCCTTTTTCACCACCGCCCTCTATGGGCTTCCAAATATCACTTTGCGAATTCCACAAGAACAGGCTGAGCGAGCGGCTTTGAAGGGAAAGCTGTAAGTCTGTGAGGTGAATTCACAGAAAACTAAGCAGTTTCTCAGAAAGCTTCTATCCAGATTTCATCGGAGGATATATCCTTTTCACCATAGCCCTCTATAGGCTTCTCAATATCACTTTGCGAATTCCACAAGAACAGGCTTAGCGAGCGGCTTCTTGAGGGGAAAGCTGTAACTCTGTGAGATGAATTCACAGAACACTCAGCAGTTTCTCAGAAAGCTTCTTTCCAGATTTCATCTGAGGATATTTCCTTTTTCACCATAGCCCTCTATGGGCTTCAAAATATCACTTTGTAAATAAGACAAGAACTGTCTTAGCAAAAGGGTTCTTGAGGGGAAAGCTGTAACTCTGTGAGATAATTTCACAGAACACAAAGAAGTTTCTCAGAAAGCTTCTTTCTCTTTGTTACCGGAGGATATTTGCTTTGCCCCTATAGTCTTCAAAGGGATCCGAAATATGTGTTCTCAGATTCCACAGATATAAGGCTAGCAAAGAGATCCACGAAACAGAGATGTAACTCAGTGAGTGGAAGTCATACATCACAAAGCTGTTTCTCAGAAAGCTGCTTTCCATTTTTTCTCTGAGGATATTTCCTTTTTCACCATAGCCCTCTATGGGTTTCGAAATATCACTTTGCGAATTCCACAAGAACAGGCTTAGCGAGCGGCTTCTTGAGGGGAAAGCTGTAACTCTGTGAGATGAATTCACAGACCACTCAGCAGTTTCTCGGAATGCTTCTTTCCGGATTTCATCGGAGGATATTTCCTTTTTCACCATAGCCCTCTATGGGCTTCCAAATATCTCTTTGCAAATTCCACAAGAACTGTCTTAGCGAAGGGCTTCTAGAGGGCAAAGCTGTAACTCTGTGAGATGATTTCGCAGAAAACAAAGAAGTTTCTCAGAAAGCTTCTTTCTCTTTGTTATCGGAGGATATTTCCTTTTGCCCTATAGTCTTCAAAGGGATCAGAAATATCTGTTCTCAGATTCCACAGAAATAAGGCTAGCAAAGAAATCCACGAAATACAGATGTAACTCTGTGAGTGGAAGTCACACATCACGAAGCAGTTTATCAGAAAGCTTCATTCCAGTTTTTTTCTGAGGATATTTCCTTTTTCACCATAGCCCTCTATGGGCTTCCAAATATCACTGTGCGAATTCCACAAGAACAGGCTTAGCGAGCGGCTTCTTGAGGAGAAAGGTGTAACTCTGTGAGATGAATTCACAGAACACTAAGCAGTTTCTCAGAAAGCTTCTTTCCAGATTTCATCTGAGGATATTTCCTTTTTCACCATAGAATTCTATGGGCTTCCAAACATAACTTTGCAAATTCCACAAGAACTGTCTTAGCGAAAGGCTTCTTGAGGGGAAAGCTGTAACTCTTTGAGATGATTTCACAGAACACAAAGAAGTTTCTCAGAAAGCTGCTTTCTCTTTGTTATCGGAGGATATTTCCTTTGGCCCTTTAGTCTTCAAAGGGATCCGAATTATCTGTTCTCAGATTCCACAGAAATAAGGCTAGCAAATATATCCACTAAATACAGATGTAACTCTGTGAGCGGAGGTCACACATGCCGAAGCAGTTTGTCAGAAAGCCTCATTCCAGTTTTTCTCTGTGGATATTGCCTTTTTAACCATAGCCCTCTATGGGCTTCCAAATATCACTTTTTTAATTCCACAAGAACTGTCTTAGCAAAAGGCTTCTTCAGGGGAATGCTGTAACTCTGTGAGATGATTTCACAGAACACGAGGAAGTTGCTCAGAAAGCTTCTTTCTCTTTTTTATCGGAGGATATTTCCTTTGGCCCTATAGTCTTCAAAGGGATCCGACCTATCTGTTCTCAGATTCCACAGAAATAAGGCTAGCAAAGAGAGCCACGAAATACAGATGTAACTCAGTGAGTGGAAGTCACACATCACAA
>NW_020259203.1:0-5317 GCF_003255815.1 Theropithecus gelada | reverse complement strand
TGTGTGTGACAGGCTGGCAACAGCAGGAAGTGGATTGCTTGTGTCTTACAGCTCCATTCAGGGGTGATAAGGGGACTTCTGCAACTAGGTAGAACTTCTGGCAATATATCTGGCTACCTCCTTCATAAGAATGGAGATATAACCATAAGTATGTATCTACACTGATTCATGGTAGTGGCTTAATATTTGGTTGGTTAGTCAGGGTCTGTGAATGAATCATACTGAAATATTGGTGACAAGAAAGCCTGGAGAAGACAAATGTGAATGGACTTCATGGAGAGGGCACAGTGTGTGAATAGCATTTCCTCACGAATATGGGAACCATAGGGCACCCACTGAAGTGGAGACCTTCAATAATCAGGAGAACAAGATGGCCTGTTCTGTAGACAGCAGCCAGCTTCTTCCCAAATGACCTCAAAGCCTGCATAATGGTCTCATGTACAAAGGGACCATACCAGTAGTGATAAAGGTCATCTATAACCTCAACTAAGTGGACTTCCCCTCACTAAGGCTGATCTGGCTACTGGCCCTGCTGTGTGTCTAAGCTGCCAGCCATAGGATTTGTGCTGTGCAATATAATAGCAGGTTGATTACACTGAACTCTTTCCATACAAAGGGGCAGAGATGTATCCTTCCTGAAATAAGCTCTTATTCTGAAAATTAATTTGTCTTCCCTGCTCCCAGAGTTTCTGTCAAATGCCATATTCACCATCATGGTATCCCATTTAATCCTGCTACTGGTTGCAGAATTCATTTTATAGTGGGATCAGTTGACATGAGACTCAGCATAAATTTCAGTGTCTTGCTACATGACACTGCTGTCCTATGGAATAAAGTACATGCTTTGAAAATCAATAGAGGTAAGTTATTCTTTTTTCTTTTTAGTCAGAAATGATGGGTCTGGGAATACAGGGTGGAAGTGGAAGTTATTATCACTATTAAGTTTAACAACCCACTTCCAATTGTTTTTTTCATCCTGTATGAGCGACTGCTGTTTAGAGGTCTTCATTCCCCAAAGAGGAATGCTTCTACCAGGGGCACATAACAATGGTGTTCTATCAGACTGGAAGCTGAGAATGTCACCTGGATATTTTTGAGCTCCTTGTGCTCTACACTAAGCAGAGAAGAGATTCCAGAACTTACCCAGGAAATCCTGGATTGCTGCTATGTGATGTTGGCAAGGAGGACTATGTTTGGGACCCAGGCAATTCATGGAGGTGTTTCTTAATACTACCATATTCAGCTTTAAAATTAATAGACGTCTAGAGCAACCTTATAAAGGGAAGACCACTAAGAACTCAGGTCTAATAGAAATGAATCTTTGGGTTACTCCACCAGAAAAAGAACTTTAACCGTATTCTGTATATGCCATATGTACACATAAACACATACATATATGCATGTATACCAATTATTTCTTTTCCTGTGTTTCTGCTTGTACTATTTTTTATACAAAAAGGTGGTATCACTTCACTTTATGATTTATTTTCTAGGTTACAGAATGTCAGATGACTGAAGTAAAAGAGGAAGTAACATTGCTCAGAGATGGAGATTTGTGGCTTCTCTCTTTGGAAAGATGGTGAGTTTGATTTAGATTCCACATATAAATGAGACCATGCAGTATTTGTCTATGTCTGGCTGATTTCACTTAGCATAATGTCCTCTAACTTCATCCATCTTGTTGCAAATGACAGGATTTCCATCTTTTTTTTATAAGGCTGAATACTATTCTATTGTGGATATATACTACATTTCCTCATCCATTCGTCTGTTGATGGACACTTAGATTGTTTCCATATCTTGGCTATTGTGAATAATGCTGCAATGAACAAGAGAGTGCAGATAGCTCTTGGAGATACTGATTTCATTTCTTTGTATATATTCCCAGAAGTGGATTGCTGGATCATATGTTAGTTTTATTTTTAACTTTTTAAGGAATCTCTGTACTGTTTTCCATAATTGCTGTACCAATTTACATATCACCAACAGTGTACAAGTGTTCCCTTTTGCCACACGCTTGCTAACATTTGTTATCTTTTTTCTTTTGATAATAAACATTCTAACAGGTGTGATGATACTTTTACTGTAGTTTTGGTTATATTTCCATGATGATTCATAATGTTGAGAATTTTTTTCCATATACCTGTTAGACATTTTTTGAGAAAAGGCTACTTAAAGTTTTATTTTTATTTTTTTGCCCATTTTTAAATTAGGTAATTTTTTTCTTGCTATTGAGTTGTTTGAATTCCTTATATATTTTGGATATTAACCCCTTATCAGATGTATGGTTTGCAGATATTTTCTCCCATTCTGTAGTGAAGACTGTTGAGTATTTCCTTTGTGGGTTTTTAGTTTGCTGCAATCCCATTTATCTATTTTTGTTTTTGTTGTCTGTGCTTTGGGGTCATATAAAAAATCACTGGCAAGATTAATATCAAGAAGGTTTTTCCCTGTTTTCTTCTACTAGTTTTACAATTTCAGTTCTTACATTTAAGCGTTTAATTAATTTTGAGTTGATTTGTGTGTATATGGTGTGAGATAAGGATGCAGTGTTATTCTTCTGCATGTGGACATACACATTTCTTAACACCAATTGTTAATGAGACCATCCTTTCCTCATTGTGTATTATTGGCAACATTGTTCAAAATGAATTAATTGTAAGTTTATTTCTGGGTTCTCTATTATGTTCCATTGGTCTATGTATTTGTTTTTGTGCCAGTACCATACCATTTTGGTTACTATAACTTGGTAGTATATTTTGAAATGAGGTAGTGTGAGGCCTCCAGCTTTGTTCTTTTTGCTCAAGATTGCTTTGGCTATTTGAATCTTTTGTGGGTCCATAAGAATTTTAGGATAGTCTTTTTCTATTTCTGTGAAAAATGTTGTTGGAATTTTGATTGAATTTGTAGATCAGTTTGAGTAGTATGGAGATTTTAACAATATTAATTCTTCCCATCCATATACACAGGATATCTTTTCATTTATTTTTGTCTTTTTCAACCTCTTTTATCAATGTCCTATAGTTTTCAATGTACAGATCTTTCCCTCTTTGGTTAGGTTTAATCATAAGTATTTTTTTGGTGTTATTCTAAATGAAATTGTTTCCTTGATTTCCTTTTTGTTTAGCTAGTTGTTAGTGTTTAAAAATGCAACAGATTTTTTATGTTAATTTTGTATATTGCCAAACTGAATTTGTTTGTTAGTTCTAACAGATTTTTTTTGGCAGTCCTTAGGATTTCCTACATATAAGATTATTTCATATGCAAACAAAGATAATTTCAATTATTTCCTTCTTATTTGGATGCCTTTTATTTCTTTTTATTGACTAATTGCTCTGTCTAGGACTTCCAGTACTATATCAAATGTAAGTGATGAGAATGGGTATCTTTGTCTTAGTCCTGATCTTAGAGAAAAAGCTTTCAACTTTTTACCATTGAATAGGATATAAGCTCTGGATTAGTCATATATGCCCTTTTTTATGTTGAGGTATATTTCTTCCATACCTAATTTGTTGAGAATTTTTAACACAAAAGGATGTTGAAGTTTTTCAAATGCTTTTTCTGCATCTCTTGAGATGATCATATGATTTTTATCTTTCATTCTGTTAATGTGATATAAGATGATCATAAGACTTTTATCCTTCATTCAGTTCATGCGTTATGTCATATTGATTGATTTATATATGTTGAAACATCCTTGCATCCCAGGAATAAATCCCACTTGATCAACTTGATAGTGGTGAATGATTCTTTTAATGTGTTATTGAATTCAATTTTTGAGTATTTTGTTCAAGATTTTTTGCATCTACATTCATCAGAGGAATTGGTCTATAACTTTCTTTGCTTATAGTGTCCTTATCTGGCTTTGGTATCAGTATAATGTTGGTCTTGTAAAATGAGTTTGGAAATATTCTCTCCTCTTCAGTTTTTTGGAAGAATTTGAGAAGAACTGCTGTTAGTTCTTTACATTTTTGGTAGAATCCACCAGTGAAGCCATCAGGTCCTGGACTTTTCTTTGTTGAGAGGTTTTGAATTATTAATTCAGTCTCCTTACTCATGATAGGTCTATTCAGGTTTTTTTTTTTTTTTTTTTTTAGACTGGGTCTCAGGATTATTGCTCAGGCGGGAGGGTAGCAGTGCAGTTGTGGCTCACTGAAGCCTTGATGTCCAGGGCTCAGGTGATTCTCCCACCTCAGCCTCCTGAGTAGCTGGGACTACAGGTGTGCACCACTACATCCAGCATTTTCTTTTTAATTTATTTATTATTATTATACTGTAAGTTGTAGGGTACATGTGCATAACGTGCAGGTTTGTTACATATGTATACTTGTGCCATGTTGGTGTGCTGCACCCATCAACTCGTCATTTACATCAGGTAAACTCCCAATGCAGTCCCTCCCCCCTCCCCCCTCCCCATCATAGGCCCCGGTGTGTGATGTTCCCCTTCCTGAGTCCAAGTGATCTCATTGTTCAGTTCCCGCCTATGAGTGAGAACATGCGGTGTTTGGTTTTCTGTTCTTGTGATAATTTGCTAAGAATGATGGATTCCAGCTGCATCCATGTCCCTACAAAGGACACAAACTCATCCTTTTTTATGGCTGCATAGTATTCCATGGTGTATATGTGCCACATTTTCTTAATCCAATCTGTCACTGATGGACATTTGGGTTGATTCCAAGTCTTTGCTATTGTGAATAGTGCTGCAATAAACATAAGTGTGCATGTGTCTTTATAGCAGCATGATTTATAATCCTTTGGGTATATACCCCATCCAGCATTTTTTTTTTTTTTTTGATTTTTAGTAGAGACAGGGTTTCTCCATGCTGCCCAGATTGGTCTCAAACTCCTGAACTCAAGCTCTCCACCCACCTCGGCCCCCCAAAGTGCTGGGATTACAGACATGAGCCACCGTGCCCAGTCTCTATTTCTTCTTTGTTAGTCTTTGTAGGTTGTATGCTTCTAGGAATTTATTCATTTCCTCTAAGTCATCCAATTTATTGGTATATAATTGTTCACAGTAGTCCCTTATAATCTTATGTATTTTTGTAGTATCAGTTGGAATGTCTCCTTTTTCATTTCTGTTACCTAGTTGAGTCTTCTTTCTGTTTTTTTGTTTGTTTGTTTGTTTTTTTTTTAGTCTAGCTAAAGACGTGTCAGTTTTGCTTATCTTTTCAAGAAACCAGCTCTTAAGTTTTGTTGCTATTTTCTGTTGTTTTTAAAAAATCTCTGCTTTATTTTTGCTCTGATCTTTATTATTTCCTTCCTTCTGCTGACTTTGGGCTTAGTTTATTCATCTGTTTTTAGTTCCTGATGTATA
>NW_020259202.1:0-5318 GCF_003255815.1 Theropithecus gelada | reverse complement strand
TGGGGCAAGACTATGTTGGGCTCAGGACTTGAGTCTGCCATTTACTAGCTGTGTAATCTTGAGCAATTCACTTAAATATCCTGATCTTCATTTTTTTCCAGTGTGAAATGATGACATTAATAAACAATATCTGTAACAAGAAATGTAAAGGTCAAATGTAAAGAAATGTAAAATCCTAAGTCCTGCTTGGCTTCTACCACTGGTCTAGTCATGTGTGCCAGCTAAACATTCCCTGGGCTGCAATTAATGTGACTGATGGTTTTATCCCTGGTTTCCCAGGGTGAAATCTAGACACAGGAATCCTTAAAAATGCCTCTGTGGAAAGATGGATCGAAAGCAGGTCTTCTAAGGGAAAATGTTTCTCCCTCAGCATATAGTTTGACAAAATGATATCAAGATGAAACCCTGAAGGCCTAGGATTTTTCATGGATTTGATTATTCTGTTGAAGACCTTAAAAAAAGTGGCTAATAAAGATATTTTTAGAAATTGCTTTAGTATGGTTTTTATTAAGTTAACACTTATTTAATTAACTACATAAAATCTGTAGATAAAAGAGGCAAAAGGTTGTTCTTCCTCTCAGCCAGACAGTTGCCGATAAGGTAGTTTTGACAGGAATCTCCCTGACTCAGCAACCATAAATATGGTTAGAATGTGGTATTTTCTCTTCCTGGAAACAATGCTTCCCATTTACAGAGTTTATATTCAATATGGTGTTAATACATAGACCTCATCCAACTATCTC
This sequence comes from Theropithecus gelada, assembly GCF_003255815.1. Taxonomy (NCBI): domain Eukaryota; kingdom Metazoa; phylum Chordata; class Mammalia; order Primates; family Cercopithecidae; genus Theropithecus; species Theropithecus gelada. Next base: position 4,575 of record NW_020259202.1, on the reverse strand, counting down.
TCTGTGGAATCTGAGCTCCTACTCAAGTCAATATCCTGTAACACAAAAACCCTCCTATATTAGTTTCCTGAGGCCACTGTAACAAAGTACCACAAACTGGGTGGCTTAAACAACAGGAATGTATTCTCTCACTGTTGTGAAGGTCAGAAGTCCAAAATTGAGGTGTGTTAGCAGGGACACCCTTCCTTGGAAAGCTGCAATCTTTCCTTGCCTCTTTCAGCTTCTGGTGAGTCTTTACATTTCTTGGTCTGTGGCAGCATGACTACAATCTCTGCTAGGGTTTACAAACGGTCTTATCCCCAGTGTCTCTGTATTTTCCCCTCTTCTCATACAGACACCAGTCATTAGATTTTTGTATGCACCATAAATCCAGGGTGGTTTTATCCCAGAATCCTTTTTGTATCCCAAATATATCTACAAAGATTCTATTTTCAAATAAGGTCACATTCTGATGTTCCAGGTTGGAATGTTTGTATACTCCCAAAATTCATATGTTCAAACTTTTTTTTTTTTTTTTGGCAGAGTCTTGCTCCGTTACCCAGAATGGAGTGCAGTGGCACCATTTCGGCTCACTGCAACCTCTGCCTCACGGGTTCAAGTGGTTCTCCTGCCTCAGCCTCCTTGGTAGCTGGGATTACAGGCACATGCCACCATGCCCAGCTAATTTTTGTGTTTTTAGTAGAGAGGGATTTCACCATGTTGGCCAGGCTGGTCTGAAAATCTTGACCTCAGGTGATCCTCCCACCTCAGCACAACCAGAGTGCTGGGATTACAGGCATAAGCCACCACGCCCAGCCCATATATTCAAACTTGATTCCCAATATGAGAGTATTAAGAGATGTGGCTTTTTGGGCAGAGGGGGTGATTAAGCCATGAAGACAGATTCCTCATGAAAAGATTAATGCCCTATAAAGAGGCTTCAGGGACCTTGGTCAACCTTTCTTCCATGTGAGGGCACAGCAAGAAGGCACCATCTATGAAGCAGTGAGTAGACCCTTGCCAAACACTGAATAGGAAGTCATCTTGATCTTGCAGCCTCCAGAAACTATGAGCAACAAATTTTCTTTTGTTTATAAATTACTTAGTCTATGGTATTTTTGTTGTAGCCCCTCAAATGAACTAAGACACAGATGTACAGAAATTTAGGGAAAAATTATTCAACGCACTATACCTCTTTCTTTTTTACTGATTCCTATTTGATTAATGATTCCTATGGTTTGTTTAGTGACAACAACATCTATGGTCAATATGTGAGATTCTCAAAAGGAAATGTAGCCATCAGCAGCCAGCAGAAAGTGGGGGGGGGGGGGGGGCAATAGAAATCCTACCTCATTCCCCAAGTTAGAGAAAATAAATCAATACATAGAGATATGAAATAATGCTTTGTGGGTCTGTTTTCCTGTAGCTTCTGAACATGTCCATCTTTTATGCTCAGCTTTCTTCATATCTTATTTTAGTATAAAAATGAAGGTTTTATTGCCTTCAATTTACCATTTTTTTTCTACATCAATTGTTCTTTGTGTGTATCTATGTATCAGATTTAGTTTTCTGGAGTGTGAATGCGTGTGGCGTGTGTGTATGTGTGTGACCTAAATAAGTTTATGTCCTGAAAAGAAAGCAACATCAACATTTAAAGAGTAGGTTAACAGAACTCACTTTATTAAATGCCTGCTATGTGTCCAGGCCTTGAGCTGAGGAATAAGAACAATGATGAGTAAAGACCATCCCTGTTCTCAAGGTGTTTGTAGACTACAAAGGAGCCTGCAACCTTGCAGCAAAAATAAAGTAAATAAACACAAACCACGGAGCATGTTGCACTCAACAGAGGTTCATTCTCACCCATTGTGAGGATGCTGGGAATAATTGGAACTTTGTTGAAGAAAACAAGGAGGTCATTTCTGTTTTGTCTGTGCATCACCGTGACTGTCTAGCACCATGGAGAAAGGGACCCCCTCTCAGAGCACAAACTCTGACCACAGAGGGCTTTTGTCTGTCTTTTGTTTTACTCTAAACTTTTCTCAAAATAACCATGGATGAAGCTGGAAACCATCATTCTTAGCTAACTAACACAGGAACAGAAAACCAAACTCACTCATAAGTGGAAATTGAACAATGAGAACACATGGACACAGGGAGAGAAACATTATACATCAGAGCCTTTCAGGATTGGGGGCAAGGGGAGGGATAGCATTAGGAGAAATACCTAATGTAGATGACGGGTTGATGGGTGCAGAAAACCACCATGGCACATGTATACCTATGTAACAAACCTGCACATTCTGCACATGCGTCCCAGAACTTAAAGCATAATAAAATAAATAAATAAATAACCCTTTGTGAATCTGTACTTCTGGAGGAAAGCCCACACAACTCTGGGACATTAGCATGCATCACAAGTAAGATTCTAAAAATAATTTTAAAAGTACTAGTTCTGCTTCTGCTACCTTGTCATTAAATAAGGTTTCTGACCTTCCTAAAGCTAAAGGTCAGTGCTTTAGCTGCATGTAAATGCCTTCTTGCATTGGATTCTTCCCATAAACTGCACTGCTCATTTCTCTCACGGATTGGGCCTTCTATGACTTCAGAATAGAAAGCTACTTTCTCTCTTAACAAGGTGTGGCTTTTCCAATGTCCCCTCTTGCTTTGCCAAGTTGAATTCCAAAGTTGTGTCAAATCTCAGCTAAATCAGTGTATTTGCCTTTCCTGCCTATGGCATTAATTGCACTTTACCCCGGCTATTATTTTCCATCTAACTTCTTAGTTAATTCCTTAATGTATTTTGGGATACCATTTGGGTATGGAGATATTATAGAAATGATGTTGGAATGAACTTCAGCACTCCAGGTCAAAGTTACTTGGCTACTTTTAAGCATTTGTTTTTGCATCTTCTTTTTTGGTCCCTGGGAGCCTTGGACAATAAGCTGTTATCCACTTTGTATTTCTGAATTATACTTACATGAATCTGGTGCCAGAGAAAGTTCTATGGTAAAGAATGATAACCGATTATTCCACTGTTTACAGTCAGAGCTGATGACTAATGAGGGTGCCTCTACTGACTCCTATCCCCATTGCTAACCTTCCTCAGAAGAGTAAAGTTCATCGAGACCCAGTATCCTCTAGACTCCTATTTTCCTCCAAATAAAACTACACTTTTTGTTAAAAAAATTGGATCAGGAATTTTACTCTCTCAGGCATTAACTAGCAATTCACTTTAAGAAAAGTACAAGGAGAGGGGATAGAATGAAAATTGTAAGTTCCCCTTTGGATGGGCTTATGAAGGGCCCATTTACTCACAGAGTATAAGAAATGGAATATGGGCCGGGCGCGGTGGCTCAAGCCTGTAATCCCAGCACTTTGGGAGGCCAAGACGGGTGGATCACGAGGTCAGGAGATCGAGACCATCCTGGCTAACATGGTGAAACCCCGTCTCTACTAAAAAATACAAAAAACTAGCCGGGCGTGGTGGTGGGTGCCTGTAGTCCCAGGTATTCGGGAGGCTGAGGCAGGAGAATGGCCTAAACCCAGGAGGCGGAGCTTGCAGTGAGCTGAGATCCAGCCACTGCACTCCAGCCTGGGTGACAAAGCGAGACTCCGTCTCAAAAAAAAAGAAGAAAGAAAGAAATGGAATATGTACATTATCAAAAAGCAAACTGGAGTCAGCCATGAAGTTGTGAATGTAAGAGAGGGGATTCTCCATCTTATTTTGATTTTCTTTTTAACTTAAGAGACAATTTTACTAAGGAAGCAAAAATCCCCACCTGCTTGGCCCATCACACTCAGTAGAATATAGACAGACAAGGCACATGACAATGGCATAGATCCTGTTGGGTTTATGCCTGTCAAAAGGGAAGAAATTGTTCTTTTAGGATCCAGACTTTGAAGGCAAATAAACAAAAATTTCAGTCCCAACCCCACATCCTCCTCATTGTGTAGTCTTTAGTAAGTTTCTGAAAATGTTTAAGCTTTGGCTTTGTCAGCTAGAAAGTGGAAATAATCATTTAAGCCATAAGTACCAAGTCCTGGCTGGGTCAATTGGCATGCTAAAAAAAGGTTACCTGAAGGGGGTTTTATCAAGAGTTGATTCAGGGTGTGGACAAAGTTAAGGAACCCACTAAGAGTAGTGAGGTGCCCAGGGACTAGTGGTAGTGAAGGCTATTCCCACCATCAGGCCTGTGGGGATGGGGGAGGTGAGAGCTCTTATCAGAGCATTGGGGAACTTGCACATGGGAGAGACCACCCAGCAAGAGCTGCTTCAGTGAGGGATACTGCCACCACCACTGCCACATCACTGTCTGGCCAGGTGGGGGTGGAATAAACCCCACTAAGGCTCTTTCCTCTTGCTTTCCAATCCCACAGCAGTGTGCTTCATTGGCTGCCCTTGACATAAAGTCAGAAGATAAAGGAAGAGAGTAGCTAAGGAAGTGAGCTTCCTTTGCACAAAATCAGGTTAGAAAAGGATCAAGAGTGGATATGGAGGAGGAAACGGAAAATTTTCAGCATCTCTCTGTCTTAGATGGCTGTTGTTTGTCCAGTATCTCTTCTTTTGAGTATAAAACTTGAATGAGGCTGAAATAA
>NW_020259201.1:0-5318 GCF_003255815.1 Theropithecus gelada | reverse complement strand
TGGGGCAAGACTATGTTGGGCTCAGGACTTGAGTCTGCCATTTACTAGCTGTGTAATCTTGAGCAATTCACTTAAATATCCTGATCTTCATTTTTTTCCAGTGTAAAATGATGACATTAATAAACAATGTCTGTAACAAGAAATGTAAAGGTCAAATGTAAAGAAATGTAAAATCCTAAGTCCTGCTTGGCTTCTACCACTGGTCTAGACATGTGTGCCAGCTAAACATTCCCTGGGCTGCAATTAATGTGACTGATGGTTTTATCCCTGGTTTCCCAGGGTGAAATCTAGACACAGGAATCCTGAAAAATGCCTCTGTGGAAAGATGGATCGAAAGCAGGTCTTCTAAGGGAAAATGTTTCTCCCTCAGCATATAGTTTGACAAAATGATATCAAGATGAAACCCTGAAGGCCTAGGATTTTTCATGGATTTGATTATTCTGTTGAAGACCTTAAAAAAAGTGGCTAATAAAGATATTTTTAGAAATTGCTTTAGTATGGTTTTTATTAAGTTAACACTTATTTAATTAACTACATAAAATCTGTAGATAAAAGAGGCAAAAGGTTGTTCTTCCTCTCAGCCAGACAGTTGCCGATAAGGTAGTTTTGACAGGAATCTCCCTGACTCAGCAACCATAAATATGGTTAGAATGTGGTATTTTCTCTTCCTGGAAACAATGCTTCCCATTTACAGAGTTTATATTCAATATGGTGTTAATACATAGACCTCATCCAACTATCTCTCTGTGGAATCTGAGCTCCTACTCAAGTCAATATCCTGTAACACAAAAACCCTCCTATATTAGTTTCCTGAGGCCACTGTAACAAAGTACCACAAACTGGGTGGCTTAAACAACAGGAATGTATTCTCTCACTGTTGTGAAGGTCAGAAGTCCAAAATTGAGGTGTGTTAGCAGGGACACCCTTCCTTGGAAAGCTGCAATCTTTCCTTGCCTCTTTCAGCTTCTGGTGAGTCTTTACATTTCTTGGTCTGTGGCAGCATGACTACAATCTCTGCTAGGGTTTACAAACGGTCTTATCCCCAGTGTCTCTGTATTTTCCCCTCTTCTCATACAGACACCAGTCATTAGATTTTTGTATGCACCATAAATCCAGGGTGGTTTTATCCCAGAATCCTTTTTGTATCCCAAATATATCTACAAAGATTCTATTTTCAAATAAGGTCACATTCTGATGTTCCAGGTTGGAATGTTTGTATACTCCCAAAATTCATATGTTCAAACTTTTTTTTTTTTTTTTGGCAGAGTCTTGCTCCGTTACCCAGAATGGAGTGCAGTGGCACCATTTCGGCTCACTGCAACCTCTGCCTCACGGGTTCAAGTGGTTCTCCTGCCTCAGCCTCCTTGGTAGCTGGGATTACAGGCACATGCCACCATGCCCAGCTAATTTTTGTGTTTTTAGTAGAGAGGGATTTCACCATGTTGGCCAGGCTGGTCTGAAAATCTTGACCTCAGGTGATCCTCCCACCTCAGCACAACCAGAGTGCTGGGATTACAGGCATAAGCCACCACGCCCAGCCCATATATTCAAACTTGATTCCCAATATGAGAGTATTAAGAGATGTGGCTTTTTGGGCAGAGGGGGTGATTAAGCCATGAAGACAGATTCCTCATGAAAAGATTAATGCCCTATAAAGAGGCTTCAGGGACCTTGGTCAACCTTTCTTCCATGTGAGGGCACAGCAAGAAGGCACCATCTATGAAGCAGTGAGTAGACCCTTGCCAAACACTGAATAGGAAGTCATCTTGATCTTGCAGCCTCCAGAAACTATGAGCAACAAATTTTCTTTTGTTTATAAATTACTTAGTCTATGGTATTTTTGTTGTAGCCCCTCAAATGAACTAAGACACAGATGTACAGAAATTTAGGGAAAAATTATTCAACGCACTATACCTCTTTCTTTTTTACTGATTCCTATTTGATTAATGATTCCTATGGTTTGTTTAGTGACAACAACATCTATGGTCAATATGTGAGATTCTCAAAAGGAAATGTAGCCATCAGCAGCCAGCAGAAAGTGGGGGGGGGGGGGGGGCAATAGAAATCCTACCTCATTCCCCAAGTTAGAGAAAATAAATCAATACATAGAGATATGAAATAATGCTTTGTGGGTCTGTTTTCCTGTAGCTTCTGAACATGTCCATCTTTTATGCTCAGCTTTCTTCATATCTTATTTTAGTATAAAAATGAAGGTTTTATTGCCTTCAATTTACCATTTTTTTTCTACATCAATTGTTCTTTGTGTGTATCTATGTATCAGATTTAGTTTTCTGGAGTGTGAATGCGTGTGGCGTGTGTGTATGTGTGTGACCTAAATAAGTTTATGTCCTGAAAAGAAAGCAACATCAACATTTAAAGAGTAGGTTAACAGAACTCACTTTATTAAATGCCTGCTATGTGTCCAGGCCTTGAGCTGAGGAATAAGAACAATGATGAGTAAAGACCATCCCTGTTCTCAAGGTGTTTGTAGACTACAAAGGAGCCTGCAACCTTGCAGCAAAAATAAAGTAAATAAACACAAACCACGGAGCATGTTGCACTCAACAGAGGTTCATTCTCACCCATTGTGAGGATGCTGGGAATAATTGGAACTTTGTTGAAGAAAACAAGGAGGTCATTTCTGTTTTGTCTGTGCATCACCGTGACTGTCTAGCACCATGGAGAAAGGGACCCCCTCTCAGAGCACAAACTCTGACCACAGAGGGCTTTTGTCTGTCTTTTGTTTTACTCTAAACTTTTCTCAAAATAACCATGGATGAAGCTGGAAACCATCATTCTTAGCTAACTAACACAGGAACAGAAAACCAAACTCACTCATAAGTGGAAATTGAACAATGAGAACACATGGACACAGGGAGAGAAACATTATACATCAGAGCCTTTCAGGATTGGGGGCAAGGGGAGGGATAGCATTAGGAGAAATACCTAATGTAGATGACGGGTTGATGGGTGCAGAAAACCACCATGGCACATGTATACCTATGTAACAAACCTGCACATTCTGCACATGCGTCCCAGAACTTAAAGCATAATAAAATAAATAAATAAATAACCCTTTGTGAATCTGTACTTCTGGAGGAAAGCCCACACAACTCTGGGACATTAGCATGCATCACAAGTAAGATTCTAAAAATAATTTTAAAAGTACTAGTTCTGCTTCTGCTACCTTGTCATTAAATAAGGTTTCTGACCTTCCTAAAGCTAAAGGTCAGTGCTTTAGCTGCATGTAAATGCCTTCTTGCATTGGATTCTTCCCATAAACTGCACTGCTCATTTCTCTCACGGATTGGGCCTTCTATGACTTCAGAATAGAAAGCTACTTTCTCTCTTAACAAGGTGTGGCTTTTCCAATGTCCCCTCTTGCTTTGCCAAGTTGAATTCCAAAGTTGTGTCAAATCTCAGCTAAATCAGTGTATTTGCCTTTCCTGCCTATGGCATTAATTGCACTTTACCCCGGCTATTATTTTCCATCTAACTTCTTAGTTAATTCCTTAATGTATTTTGGGATACCATTTGGGTATGGAGATATTATAGAAATGATGTTGGAATGAACTTCAGCACTCCAGGTCAAAGTTACTTGGCTACTTTTAAGCATTTGTTTTTGCATCTTCTTTTTTGGTCCCTGGGAGCCTTGGACAATAAGCTGTTATCCACTTTGTATTTCTGAATTATACTTACATGAATCTGGTGCCAGAGAAAGTTCTATGGTAAAGAATGATAACCGATTATTCCACTGTTTACAGTCAGAGCTGATGACTAATGAGGGTGCCTCTACTGACTCCTATCCCCATTGCTAACCTTCCTCAGAAGAGTAAAGTTCATCGAGACCCAGTATCCTCTAGACTCCTATTTTCCTCCAAATAAAACTACACTTTTTGTTAAAAAAATTGGATCAGGAATTTTACTCTCTCAGGCATTAACTAGCAATTCACTTTAAGAAAAGTACAAGGAGAGGGGATAGAATGAAAATTGTAAGTTCCCCTTTGGATGGGCTTATGAAGGGCCCATTTACTCACAGAGTATAAGAAATGGAATATGGGCCGGGCGCGGTGGCTCAAGCCTGTAATCCCAGCACTTTGGGAGGCCAAGACGGGTGGATCACGAGGTCAGGAGATCGAGACCATCCTGGCTAACATGGTGAAACCCCGTCTCTACTAAAAAATACAAAAAACTAGCCGGGCGTGGTGGTGGGTGCCTGTAGTCCCAGGTATTCGGGAGGCTGAGGCAGGAGAATGGCCTAAACCCAGGAGGCGGAGCTTGCAGTGAGCTGAGATCCAGCCACTGCACTCCAGCCTGGGTGACAAAGCGAGACTCCGTCTCAAAAAAAAAGAAGAAAGAAAGAAATGGAATATGTACATTATCAAAAAGCAAACTGGAGTCAGCCATGAAGTTGTGAATGTAAGAGAGGGGATTCTCCATCTTATTTTGATTTTCTTTTTAACTTAAGAGACAATTTTACTAAGGAAGCAAAAATCCCCACCTGCTTGGCCCATCACACTCAGTAGAATATAGACAGACAAGGCACATGACAATGGCATAGATCCTGTTGGGTTTATGCCTGTCAAAAGGGAAGAAATTGTTCTTTTAGGATCCAGACTTTGAAGGCAAATAAACAAAAATTTCAGTCCCAACCCCACATCCTCCTCATTGTGTAGTCTTTAGTAAGTTTCTGAAAATGTTTAAGCTTTGGCTTTGTCAGCTAGAAAGTGGAAATAATCATTTAAGCCATAAGTACCAAGTCCTGGCTGGGTCAATTGGCATGCTAAAAAAAGGTTACCTGAAGGGGGTTTTATCAAGAGTTGATTCAGGGTGTGGACAAAGTTAAGGAACCCACTAAGAGTAGTGAGGTGCCCAGGGACTAGTGGTAGTGAAGGCTATTCCCACCATCAGGCCTGTGGGGATGGGGGAGGTGAGAGCTCTTATCAGAGCATTGGGGAACTTGCACATGGGAGAGACCACCCAGCAAGAGCTGCTTCAGTGAGGGATACTGCCACCACCACTGCCACATCACTGTCTGGCCAGGTGGGGGTGGAATAAACCCCACTAAGGCTCTTTCCTCTTGCTTTCCAATCCCACAGCAGTGTGCTTCATTGGCTGCCCTTGACATAAAGTCAGAAGATAAAGGAAGAGAGTAGCTAAGGAAGTGAGCTTCCTTTGCACAAAATCAGGTTAGAAAAGGATCAAGAGTGGATATGGAGGAGGAAACGGAAAATTTTCAGCATCTCTCTGTCTTAGATGGCTGTTGTTTGCCCAGTATCTCTTCTTTTGAGTATAAAACTTGAATGAGGCTGAAATAA
>NW_020259200.1:0-5318 GCF_003255815.1 Theropithecus gelada | reverse complement strand
TGCTAACCTTATTTCTGTGGAATCTTAGAACAGATATTTCGGATCCCATTGAAGTCTATAGGGCCAAAGGAAATATCCTCCGATAACAAAGAGAAAGAAGCTTTCTCAGAAACTTCTTTGTGTTCTGTGAAATCATCTCACAAGTTACAGCTTTTCCCTCAAGAAGCCTTTCGCTAAGACAGTTCTTGTGGAATTTGCAAAGTGATATTTGGAAGCTCATAGCGGGCTATGGTGAAAAAGGAAATATCCTCCGTTGAAATCTGGAAAGAAGTTTTCTGAGAAACTTCTTAGTGTTCTGTGAATTCATCTTACAGAGTTGCAGCTTTCCCCTCAAGAAGCCGCTCGCTATGCCTGTTCTTGTGGCATACGCAAAGTGATATTTGGAAGCCCATAGAGGGCTATGGTGAAAAAGGAAATATCCTCAGAGAAAAACTGGAAAGAAGATGGCCGAATAGGAACAGCTCCAGTCTCCAACTCCCAGCGCGAGCGACACAGAAGACCGGTGATTTCTGCATTTTCAACTGAGGTACTGGGTTCATCTCACTGGGGAGTGCTGGACGATCGGTGCTGGTCAGCTGCTGCAGCCCTACCAGCGAGAGCTGAAGCAGGGCGAGGCATCTCCTCACCTGGGAAGCTCAAGGGGGAAGGGAATCCCTTTTCCTAGCCAGGGGAACTGAGACACACAACACCTGGAAAATCGGGTAACTCCCACCCCAATACTGCGCTTTAAGCAAACAGGCACACCAGGAGATCATATCCCACACCTGGCCGGGAGGGTGCCACGCCCACGGAGCCTCCCTCATTGCTAGCACAGCAGTCTGTGATCTACCGGCAAGGCAGCAGCGAGGCTGGGGGAGGGGCGCCCACCATTGCTGAGGCTTAAGTAGGTAAACAAAGCTGCTGGGAAGCTCGAACTGGGTGGAGCTCACAGCAGCTCAAGGAAACCTGCCTGTCTCTGTAGACTCCACCTCTGGGGACAGGGCACAGCTACACAACAACAACAACAACAACAACCAAAAAGCAGCAGAAACCACTGCAGACGCAAACGACTCTGTCTGACAGCTTTGAAGAGAGCAGTGGATCTCCCAACACGGAGGTTGAGATCTGAGAAGGGACAGACTGCCTGCTCAAGTGGGTCCCTGACCCCTGAGTAGCCTAACTGGGAGACATCCTCCACTAGGGGCAGTCTGACACCCCACACCTCACAGGGTGGAGTACACCCCTGAGAGGAAGCTTCCAAAGCAAGAATCAGACAGGTACACTCGCTGTTCAGAAATATTCTATCTTCTGCAGCCTCTGCTGCTGATACCCAGGCAAACAGGGTCTGGAGTGGACCTCAAGCAATCTCCAACAGACCTACAGCTGAGGGTCCTGACTGTTAGAAGGAAAACTATCAAACAGGAAGGACACCTACACCAAAACCCCATCAGTACATCACCATCATCAAAGACCAGAGGCAGATAAAACCACAAAGATGGGGAAAAAGAAGGGCAGAAAAGCTGGAAATTCAAAAAATAAGAGTGCATCTCCCCCGGCAAAGGAGCGCAGCTCATCGCCAGCAACGGATCAAAGCTGGATGGAGAATGACTTTGACGAGATGAGAGAAGAAGGCTTCAGTCCATCAAACTTCTCAGAGCTAAAGGAGGAATTACGTACCCAGCACAAAGAAACTAAAAATCTTGAAAAAAAAGTGGAAGAATTGATGGCTAGAGTAATTAATGCAGAGAAGATCATAAATGAAATGAAAGAGATGAAAACCATGACACGAGAAATACGTGACAAATGCACAAGCTTCAGTAACCGACTCGATCAACTGGAAGAAAGAGTATCAGCGATTGAGGATCAAATGAATGAAATGAAGCGAGAAGAAAAACCAAAAGAAAAAAGAAGAAAAAGAAATGAACAAAGCCTGCAAGAAGTATGCGACTATGTAAAAAGACCAAATCTACGTCTGATTGGGGTGCCTGAAAGTGAGGGGGAAAATGGAACCAAGTTGGAAAACACTCTTGAGGATATCATCCAGGAGAACTTCCCCAACCTAGTAGGGCAGGCCAACATTCAAATCCAGGAAATACAGAGAATGCCACAAAGATACTCCTCGAGAAGAGCAACTCCAAGACACATAATTGCCAGATTCAACAAAGTTGAAATGAAGGAAAAAATCTTAAGGGCAGCCAGAGAGAAAGGTCGGGTTACCCACAAAGGGAAGCCCATCAGACTCACAGCAGATCTCTCGGCAGAAACTCTACAAGCCAGAAGAGAGTGGGGGCCAATATTCAACATTCTTAAAGAAAAGAATTTTAAACCCAGAATTTCATATCCAGCCAAACTAAGTTTCATAAGTGAAGGAGAAATAAAATCCTTTACAGATAAGCAAATGCTTAGAGATTTTGTCACCACTAGGCCTGCCTTACAAGAGACCCTGAAGGAAGCACTCAACATGGAAAGGAACAACCGGAACCAGCCATGGCAAAAACATGCCAAAATGTAAAGTCCATCGAGGCTAGGAAGAAACTGCATCAACTAATGAGCAAAATAATCAGTTAATATCATAATGGCAGGATCAAGTTCACACATAACAATATTAACCTTAAATGTAAATGGACTAAATGCTCCAATTAAAAGACACAGACTGGCAAACTGGATAAAGAGTCAAGACCCATCAGTCTGCTGTATTCAGGAGACCCATCTCACACGCAGAGACATACATAGGCTCAAAATAAAGGGATGGAGGAAGATTTACCAAGCAAATGGAGAACAAAAAAAAGCAGGGGTTGCAATCCTAGTCTCTGATAAAACAGACTTTAAACCATCAAAGATCAAAAGAGACAAAGAAGGCCATTACATAATGGTAAAGGGATCAATTCAACAGGAAGAGCTAACTATCCTAAATATATATGCACCCAATACAGGAGCACCCAGATTAATAAAGCAAGTCCTTAGAGACTTACAAAGAGACTTAGACTCCCATACAATAATAATGGGAGACTTCAACACTCCACTGTCAACATTAGACAGATCAATGAGACAGAAAGTTAACAAGGATATCCAGGAATTGAACTCATCTCTGCAGCAAGCAGACCTAATAGACATCTATAGAACTCTCCACCCCAAATCAACAGAATATACGTTCTTCTCAGCACCACATCGTACTTACTCCAAAATTGACCACGTAATTGGAAGTAAAGCACTCCTCAGCAAATGTACAAGAACAGAAATTATAACAAACTGTCTCTCAGACCACAGTGCAATCAAACTAGAACTCAGGACTAAGAAACTCAATCAAAACCGCTCAACTACATGGAAACTGAACAATCTGCTCCTGAATGACTACTGGGTACATAACGAAATGAAGGCAGAAATAAAGATGTTCTTTGAAACCAATGAGAACAAAGATACAACATACCAGAATCTCTGGGACACATTTAAAGCAGTGTGTAGAGGGAAATTTATAGCACTAAATGCACACAAGAGAAAGCAGGAAAGATCTAAAATTGACACTCTAACATCGCAATTAAAAGAACTAGAGAAGCAAGAGCAAACACATTCAATAGCTAGCAGAAGGCAAGAAATCACGAAGATCAGAGCAGAACTGAAGGAGATAGAGACACAAAAAACCCTCCAAAAAATCAACGAATCCAGGAGATGGTTTTTTGAAAAGATCAACAAAATTGACAGACCACTAGCAAGACTAATAAAGAAGAAAAGAGAGAAGAATCAAATCGACGCAATTAAAAATGATAAAGGGGATATCACCACCGACCCCACAGAAATACAAACTACCATCAGAGAATACTATAAACACCTCTATGCAAATAAACTGGAAAATCTAGAAGAAATGGAAAATTTCCTGGACACTTACACTCTTCCAAGACTAAATCAGGAAGAAGTTGAATCCCTGAATAGACCAATAATAGGCTCTGAAATTGAGGCAATAATTAATAGCCTACCAACCAAAAAAAGTCCAGGACCAGATGGATTCACAGCTGAATTTTACCAGAGGTACAAGGAGGAGTTGGTACCATTCCTTCTGAAACTATTCCAATCAATAGAAAAAGAGGGAATCCTCCCTAACTCATTTTATGAGGCCAACATCATCCTGATACCAAAGCCTGGCAGAGACACAACAAAAAAAGAGAATTTTAGACCAATATCCCTGATGAACATCGATGCAAAAATCCTCAATAAAATACTGGCAAACCGGATTCAACAACACATCAAAAAGCTTATCCACCATGATCAAGTGGGCTTCATCCCTGGGATGCAAGGCTGGTTCAACATTCGCAAATCAATAAACATAATCCAGCATATAAACAGAACCACAGACAAGAACCACATGATTATCTCAATAGATGCAGAAAAGGCTTTTGACAAAATTCAACAGCCCTTCATGCTAAAAACGCTCAATAAATTCGGTATTGATGGAACGTACCTCAAAATAATAAGAGCTATTTATGACAAACCCACAGCCAATATCATAATGAATGGGCAAAAACTGGAAAAATTCCCTTTGAAAACTGGCACAAGACAGGGATGCCCTCTCTCACCACTCCTATTCAACATAGTGTTGGAAGTTCTGGCTAGGGCAATCAGGCAAGAGAAAGAAATCAAGGGTATTCAGTTAGGAAAAGAAGAAGTCAAATTGTCCCTGTTTGCAGATGACATGATTGTATATTTAGAAAACCCCATTGTCTCAGCCCAAAATCTCCTTAAGCTGATAAGCAACTTCAGAAAAGTCTCAGGATACAAAATTAATGTGCAAAAATCACAAGCATTCTTATACACCAGCAACAGACAAACAGAGAGCCAAATCAGGAATGAACTTCCATTCACAATTGCTTCAAAGAGAATAAAATACCTAGGAATCCAACTTACAAGGGATGTAAAGGACCTCTTCAAGGAGAACTACAAACCACTGCTCAGTGAAATAAAAGAGGACACCAACAAATGGAAGAACATACCATGCTCATGGATAGGAAGAATCAATATCGTGAAAATGGCCATACTGCCCAAGGTAATTTATAGATTCAATGCCATCCCCATCAAGCTACCAATGAGTTTCTTCACAGAATTGGAAAAAACTGCTTTAAAGTTCATATGGAACCAAAAAAGAGCCCGCATCTCCAAGACAATCCTAAGTCAAAAGAACAAAGCTGGAGGCATCACGCTACCTGACTTCAAACTATACTACAAGGCTACAGTAACCAAAACAGCATGGTACTGGTACCAAAACAGAGATATAGACCAATGGAACAGAACAGAGTCCTCAGAAATAATACCACACATCTACAGCCATCTGATCTTTGACAAACCTGAGA
>NW_020259199.1:0-5320 GCF_003255815.1 Theropithecus gelada | reverse complement strand
AAGTTAAAAATTATTGTTTTGAAGGTTTAAGCAAGTTTTAAAATGTTAATTGTAAAGAACATTCTGTGTGTAAACATATTAGCTAAAGTTAAAGAAGTATCATCCAGTTTTTCTGTGAACTGGACATTAAAGCAAAAGCATAACAGGTTTTTCTTAAAGCACCAACCTGCTCTTTAGCAAAAATTATAAAAGGTTAAAAAGAGTCTATAAAATCTTACCTTATGGTCAAAACATTAAAAATTAAATAAATATATCTACAAGGTTTTATTAAAATTAGGTTTAACATTAATAACACACTAATATAAAGATAAAATTTAGCTTATCTTGTATAAAAATCATACAAGAAGCATTGTTAAAGGTAAAATGGTATTTGGCTTTCTTTGGTTTAAAAACTAATAAAAATAGGTGTTAAAGGAAATTTTTCGGTAAAAAGGCACTAAGGACTATAAAGTCTACTGCCAAGGTCCCCACATTTAAAACAAAAGGTCAATTTCTTAAAAATTATATACTTGGTTTATCTTCCACTTTCCTTTCTCACAAAAAAAATAAATAAATAAAAAATAAAAGTCTTTTAGCACATGTACCACCCCTAGAATTTCCAGTAAACCAGCACCAGCCTAAAGATCACGTTCTCATCGAAAGGTGGAAAGAAGAAAACCTCGAGCCAGCCTGGGAAGGACCCTACCTTGTACTGCTAACCACCAAGACTGCTGTTCCTACAGCAAAAAAAGGACAGACTCATCACACCCCAGTCAAGAAAGCGCCACCCCCTCCAGAGTCGTGGGCCATAGTCCCAGGGGAAAACCCTACCAAACTAAAGCTAAGAAAAATTTAACTATTTTATTAATCTATTCTATTACTCTTCCTTCTTTCCTCGTTCTATTGCTAACCATCTAGTTATTAATATAACCAAGTCAATTTTGCTTCAAACTATTGCATTTAATGCTTGCTTTGTTATACCCTGTGAGGACTTGCCAAATCAAAGACAGCTTTCTACTTCAGAAAAGTACTTCTGTCCCTCCTGACTCTCCTTAGACTGGGCATTAGTAAACTAGGACCATTTAATCTGGGGAGATTTCGATAAAGACCCCAGTGCCAACCAGGATTGTTGCCCCCCGATGTACAGCTTTCATGCCATAGTTGGTCCAACGTTCTGTGGACCATAAAGAGCAAGGATGGCCTGCCCCAACTGGTTTTTGTAATTTCCCTAAAACCATACATTCATTTTACTAGAGGATCATAGAAGTTAAAGACTTAAACTTTAGCAATTAAGACAGGATACCAAAATGCAAATGCCTGGTTAAAATGGATCAAATATTCCATCTGCACATTAAACAAAAGCAATTGTTATGCTTGGGCACATGGCAGGCCAGAGGCCCAGATTGTGCCCCTTCCACTAAGGTGGTCCTCCAGTCGACCAGGCGTAGGCTGCATGATAGCTCTTTTCCAAGATTCTACAGCCTGGAGTAATAAGTTATGCCAAGCTCTCTCTGCTATATCCCAAAGTCCCTGCGGGTCAGCCCCCGAGGGCCATCCAGCTTCCGTCTCCCAACACTAAGTTCACTTCGTGTCTCTCCCACGACAGGGAGGAAAGTTAGCATTCTTTGGAGACCTGAAAGGATGCAGTGAGCTTAAGAATTTTCAAGAGTTTATCAATCAGTCAGCCCTTGTTCATCCCTGAGCGGATGTGTGGTGGTATTGTGGTGGACCTTTACTGGGCACTCTGCTGAATAACTAGAGTGGCTCTTGTGCTTTAGTCCAATTGGCTATCCCTTTCACCCTGGCATTTCATCAACCAGAAGGAAAAGTAATAATAAGACATCATAAAGTGAGAGAAGCCCCTTATGGGTCTTTCGACTCTCATGTCTATTTAGACGCAATTGGAATCCCACGAGGAATACCAGATCAATTTAAAGCTTGAAATCAAATAGCTGCAGGATTTGAGTCAGTATTTTAGTAGGTGACAGTTAATAAAAATGTAGATTAGATAAACTACATCTATTACAACCAACAGCAACGAGCTTTTCAAGAGTTAAAAGAAAAACTCATGTTGGCCCCAGCCCTGAGGATACCTGACCTGACAAAACTCTTTACACCCTATGTGTCAGAAAGAGAAAAAACGGCAGTTGGAGTTTTAACCCAGACTGTGGGGCCTGGCCAAGGCCAGTGGCCTATCTCTCAAAACAACTAGACAAGGTTTCCAAAGGTTGGCTCCCAGGTCTAAGGGCCCTAGCAGCAAAGGCCCTGTTAGCACAAGAAGCAGATAAACTAACCCTTAGGCAAAACCTGAATATAGAGGCCCCCCACGCTGTGGTAACTTTAATAAATACCAAAGGACATCACTGGTTACCAAATGCTAGGTAAACCAAGTACCAAAGCTTGCTATATGAAAATCCCCACGTAACCATTGAAGTTTGCAACACCCTAAACCCCACCACCTTGCTCCCGGTATCAGAGAGCCCAGTTGAACATAACTGTGTAGAGGTGTTGGACTCAGTTTATTCTAGCAGGCCCAGCCTCTGAGACCATCCTCGAACATGAGTAGACTGTGAGCGGTACGTGCACGGGAGCAGCTTCGCCAACCCCTGCAAAGTGACTCTGAAGAAGACGACAAGCCCTGCTCCAGTCACACCCAGAAGCTGACTGGTCCATGCACGGCCAAAGCATGAGGAAACTCATTGCAGGACTCATTTGCCTTAAAATTTGGACTTGTACAGTAAGGACTTCAACTGACCTTCCTCAGACTGAGGGCTGTTCCCAGTATATACATTGAGTCACTGAGGTAGGACAAAAGGTTGCTACGGTCCTATTATTTTATGGTTTTTTTAAGTGTACTGGAACTCTAAAAATAACTTGTTTGTATAATGTTATTCTATACAAGGTACGTAGCCCAGGAAATGACCAACCTGATGTGTGTTATGACCCATCTGAGCCTCCCATGACCACAGTTCTTAAAGTAAGATTAAGGACTGAGGACTGGTGGGAGCTCATAAACGATATGAGTAAAGTGTTAGCCAAAAGTGTTAGAGAAAAAAAAAAAAAAGGGGGGGGGTGCCCAAACAAATCACCTTAAAATTTGATGCCTGTGCTGTCATTAATAGTAATAAGTTAGGAATAAGGTGTGGTTCTCTTAATTAGAAAAGAGGCTATATGGCAGAAAATAAGTACATCTGTCATAAATTAGGACTGTGTGGAAATAAATGTAAATACTGGTCTTGTGTCATTTAGGCCACTTGGATAAACGAAAAAAAAATGATGAAAAGGATCCAGTCTACCTTCGGAAAGGAAAAAATGGCCCTTCCTGTACTAAGGGACAATGTAACCCCTTAGAGCTAGTAATAACCAATACCCTTGATCCTTGCTGGAAAAAGAGGAGTGTGTGACCTTAGGAATTGGCGGGGCCAGACTGGATCCTCGAGTAAGTATCTTGGTTCGAGGAGAAGTTTACAAACGCTCTCCTGAGCCAGTGTTTCGAACTTTCTATGATGAACTAAATGTGCCAGTACCAGAAATTCCAGGAAAAACAAGAAATTTGTTTTTGCAATTAGCCAAGCATGTAGCCAAGTCTCTCAGTGTCACTTCATGTTATGTATGTGGAGGAACTGTAATAAGAGATCAATGGCCATGGGAAGCCCGAGAATTAGTACCTACAAACCCAGATCCTGATGAATTCCCAGCTCAAAAGAATCACCTTGAATAGTTTCTGGGTCCTAAAAGCCTCAATTATTGGACAATATTGCATAGCTAGAGAAAGAAAAGAATTCGCTCACCCCGTAGGACAACTTAGTTGTCTGAGACAGAAACTGTAAAACGGTACCACAAAAACAGTCATAATTCCCAAAATTGCAAACCATGTGGACACACCCAGAGTCCCACAGGGACTAGACAGTCCCCATTGGATTATACTGGATATGTGGGCATAAAGCTTACGCCAAATTACCTGACCAGTGGGCAGGTAGTTGTGTTATTGGCACTATTAAACCATCTTTCTTCCTACTGCCCATAAAAACAGGCAAACTCGTGGGCTTCCCTGTCTATGCTTCCCGCGAAAAGAGAAGCATAGCTATAAGAAATTGGGGAAAAAAAAAAAAAAGATAAATGGCCCCCTGAGAGAATCATACAATATTATAGGCCTGCTACTTAGGCACAAGATGGACTGTGGGGATACTGGACCCCCATTTACATGATCAACCAAATCATACAGTTACAAGCTGTCTTAAAAATAATCACTAATAAAACCGGCAGAGCCTTGACTATTCTGGCCTGGCAAGAAACTCAGATGAGAAATGCTATCTATCAAAATAGATTAGCTCTCGACTACTTGCTAGCAGCTGAAGGAGGGATCTGTAGGAAATTTAACCTTACTAATTGCTGCCTACACATAGATAATCAAGGGCAAGTAGTTCAAGACATGGTTAGAGATATGACAAAACAGGCACATGTGCCCGTGCAAGTGTGGCATAGATTTGATTCTAGGGCCATGTTTAGAAAATGACTCCCAGCACTAAGAGGATTTAAAACCCTTATAATAAGAGTTATAATAGTAATAGGAACCTACGTACTGCTCCCTTGTTTGCTACCTGTACTTCTTCGAATGATAAAAAGTTTCATCGCGGGCCGGGCGCGGTGGCTCAAGCCTGTAATCCCAGCACTTTGGGAGGCCGAGGCGGGCGGATCACGAGGTTAGGAGATCGAGACCATCCTGGCTAACATGGTGAAACCCCGTCTCTACTAAAAATACAAAAAACTAGCCGGGCGTGGTGGCGGGCGCCTGTAGTCCCAGCTACTCGGAGGCTGAGGCAGGAGAATGGCCTGAACCTGGGAGGCGGAGCTTGCAGTGAGCCGAGATCGCGCCACTGCACTCCAGCCTGGGTGACACAGCGCGAGACTCCGTCTCAAAAAAAAAAAAAAAGTTTCATCGCTACCTTAGTTCACCATAATGTATAAGTGTGCTATATGAATCACTATCGATCTGTCTTGCAAGAAGACATGGGTAGGGAAAATGAAAGTGAGAACTCCCACTAATAAAATGAGTGAGAGTCTCAAAAGGGGGGAATAAGGGAGGAGACCATCCCTCACATGATCTTATGCCCAATTTCTGCCTCCAAAGAAAGAAGTAGTAAAAACTAAAAGGCAAAAATGAAATCCACAGGCAGACAGCCTGGCGCCGCACCCTGGGCCTGGTAGTTAAAGATCGACCCCGACCTAATTGGTTCTGTTATCTATAGGTTACAGACATTGTATAGAAATGCACTGTGAAAATCCCTATCTTATTTTGTTCCGATCTAATTACTGGTGCATGCAGCCTCCAGTCACATAC
>NW_020259198.1:0-5322 GCF_003255815.1 Theropithecus gelada | reverse complement strand
TAGGTGACAGAGCGAGACTGTCTCAAAAAAATAAATAAATAAAATAAAACAGCTGATATCTCGGTGGTATGTATTAAAAAATAATTTACACTTAAATTTTTAGGGATTTTGAGCTTCAGGTTGAAAGATATTAAATGGGAAAAATCAATTTAATAAGTTTATAATATATATTTTTATAAAAACAGAGTTGGTCAAAATGAGAATATAAGAGAATGTATCATATATAATAAAGTACAATAAGTCCTCACTTAACATCATGAATAGGCTCTTAAAACTGTAACTTTAAGTGAAATGACATGTAATGAAACCAATTTTCCAATAGGCTAATTAATATAAATAAGAGTTAAGTATTTATAGCAAATTTTTGGTCATAAAATATTAAGATCACTACATATCTAAATAAATATCAAAATACATCTAATATTAAACATTAAAATAAATACAAGCTACACATACATTTAAGACATATTTTTTTTTTAAAGCTAATTGTTTACCCAATTATTCTAGCTCAGGGTCATGGGTGTCCAAAGCCTCTCCTGGCAACTAAAGGCACAAGATGGGAGTCAGTCCTGAACAGGATGCCATCCCATCACAGGTCTCACCCACACTCATTCAAATTGGGATGTTGCAGAAATGCCATTTAACCAAATATGCACATCTTTGGGATGTGGGAGGAAAAGGGAGCCCTTGGAGAAAATTAATGCAAACATAAGGAAAATAGGCAAACTCCACACAGTCACTGGCCCTGACTGGAAATAGATTTTTTTTTCCTCATAAACATTATAACAAAACAACATTAAACAAAAAGCCATTAATCTAGGATCTGCTGTACTGCTTTGTTAAGTTTTAATATCACACACACACACACACACACACACACACACACACACAGAGCAGTAAATTTAGCTTTACCCTAGATATTCATCAAAAGTCAACAATTTAGCTTTTTCTTTCAGCTGAGGATTTCGAAAACTGAATAACTTCCTTTTACAATTTTAATGTTATTTCTAGGATCCTTGAATTTGTGCCATGATCAATGATCATTTGATTGTGTGGAACACCATCATTTCTAATGAACATAATTAGAGAAAATCCATTTGATTCAATTTAATAAAGTCTAAATATTCAGTTTCATTGAATGTTTATTGTGAATATCCTATTTATATTTATTAATGTTTGTAAAAACTGATTTATATTTTGAAATTCTATGTATGAATTGCTTATAGATTGTAGGTATTATTGGAAGAATGCAATAATAAATCATGATATTTAATACATCTAATTAGAAACTAATAAATAGCTTTATATAGGTAAATAATTAGGAAAATGTATTTCATGTTATGTAAATGAGAGGGTACGTGAGATAGATACAGTAAATAAGAACAACTGAATGAATAACATTATATAATTTTAAGTCAAAACTAGTTATAAACATTTAAATAATATTACAAAGCTAAATAAGATCAATTATATAGCATCATAACTTTAGTCACTACAGAATTACTTGGTATACTACTATTCACAAAGTTAACTAAAAGAGCCAAGATCCAAAATTACTTTAGCTATTTAATTCCATTTAGAACATGGGCTTTAGAGCAAATTGAAAACTTGTGAAGGAAAAATAACTCAAAATTAGATTAATTTCATAGAAAAATAATTAAAATTATATTATTGTTAAAAGAAAAACTTTAGGCAATTAAATTAAACAGAGTTCATTTGAGCAAATAACAGTTTATGAATCAGGCAGCATTCAGAACCAGAAGAAGTTCAGAAAGCTACACCCAGTAGCATGAGCAGCAAATGCAGAAGCAGAGAAATTACGTGATTAGACACAGCGAGAGCTTTGCTTTATTTCTGCACAATGTGATGAGGCATTTACCTTACTTGGGCATGTTCTGGTGGGAGGTTTCTAGTTGTATAATGCATTGGCTGGTTGATTGGTGGTGACTGACTGAGGCTCCCTTTTTATTTTCTTAGTTACAAGAAATGTTTTCTAAGTTAAGTCCTGGTTTTGCTAATACGAGAGTTTCTGCTACAGAGACAAGCAGAGAAAATNCAGATTAAGACAAATGGTGATGATAAAATATAATGAACATACCTTGATAAATAAATAATTGGTTATAAACCCTCAAGGTGAAGAAAGTGATATAACATATTTCTGTTTTATGTAAATGTATTGATGATAGTATAAGAGAGGTATTGCAGGACATACAAGTTTTTTGAAATAGATAATAATATGAATATAAGTAATTGAAACATATTGAAAGGATATTTGAAAGTAAGGAAGTAGAATCAGTAAATAAAGAATGGCATTCAGTGAATTTTGTAGTGATGGACATTTACATCATATTCTATTTATCTTAAACTGGAAGAGTTTTGAACTTGCCTTTAGTTTGAGGAAAATTTGTGAAAAGAAAAAGTGAAAGATGCAGAAAGAAGAAGATTAGAGAAAAAACATGAAATAGAGGTTTGAACACAGATAATGGGATTAACCTCTAAAAAAGAGAGGGATTCTCTTCCTCAGAGATATAAAACAATGATCTGAAGTTGGTTACAGATAATGGAGATAAGATTAATACAGGCCAGGATTTCCAGGGATTTCCTTTAAGAAAACCTGAGTTTTCTCTGAAAATACTGCTTCACAGGGCAAAGATAATTTTGAAAATTAGTCTTTTAAAAAACAGAGCAAGAATTAAAAATAATTTTAATTTCTTAGATACAGTATAAAACAGTGGCAAATGGGAATCTACCTGGGATTCCAAAATCAAATATTTACCCTAAAATCTACATTTCATATAGACAAAAGGCAATGGAGAAAAATTTGCTTATTATCAGTTATTTTAAGTGTGTATATATGTAGATGAAAGCAGAAAAATAGTAATTCTAGCATCTGGAGTTATATTTTGCATCTTACATCTTCAAAAATTCTATAATTATTCTTACTCCATTAAAAGCATCTAATTAATTGTATATCATGAAAATGTTGATACTGTAAAAAGCAATAAAATCTACTAAAAGCATTAATGTCAATGATCACTTTACCTACATTTCCCTGTAATAAGAAATTGGTTTAATTACTGAATTAACACAAATAGTCTATACCTCAATTTTTAAAAGTCACTTTTACTTCAGAAGATAGATTGGTAACTAGTATTCCTGACACAGAAACAAGGCTTTTATTCACCATTCTTTTTTACAAATATTTTTGTTGCTGTATTTACTAAACAGATGTGTAAAATTATTTGCTTTTTAAAAACTACTCATCTTACCAATATTTTTTGTTTAGTTTTTCAAGGAAGGGTGTTAAGAATGTGCTTTTAAAATTTTTGTTCAAAATCTTACTTTTAAAAAATGTTTGCTTTTGTGAATACTAAATATAATTTAGGCTATATGGGAGGCTGTTTCTTTTTTAAAAAATTAAAAAATATGAGGACATACTTTTAAGATGTGTATCAATAACATCTAGAAGCTAAGTATGTCTTTGTTATAGATTTTCTACTGATGTTTAAACTAACTGAAAGTACTTTAGAAGTTTGCTTTCTCTCTGTCAGAAACATTAAGGTGTATCATTGTGTTCCCAACTTATCTTTACTATTTTCTCAGTGTAGCATAAAGAGATATAGAGTATCTTATAATTGAATGTTCTCTTGATATAGCAAGCATATTATTTACCCAGGTTGTAGTATCATCCACTAATCAGTCAAAAATAACTTACATATACGGAGTATATTCAAGGACAAGATTATATTTTAAATCTTATTTGAACAATGAGAACACATGGACACAGGGAGGGAGCATCACACACCAGGGCCTGTCAGGGAGTGGGGGGCAAGCAGGGGAAGAGCATTAGGACAAATACCCGGGGCATTCTGTGCTTAAAACCTAGATGATGGTTGATAGGGGCAGCTAACCACCATGGCACGTGTATACCTATGTAACAAACCTGCACGTTCTGCACATGTATTCCAGAACTTAAAGTACAATTAAAAAAATATACAGAAATCTTTTGCTAAGAACAAACTATCTTTCTGCAAGTGTCCTTCTTCCTAACTTCCTTCTTAGACAGACAGAAGCAGAAATATTCCTGGGTGATAAAATCAAATAATTAAAGTATTCTCAATGAAAGGATATGTGCTTTATATTTGTAGGAATTAAAATGAAATATCAGATAAGGCCTTTGATCTAAAGGAGATGAAAATCTAGGTGAAACAGTCTGCTTTATTTTCACATCAAATAACAAGATGATTATTATAGTTGATTTATCCAAGTAGTTTCCACTAACAGAATGTAAGATAGTTGTCCTTGGCATTGAGGAACTTGGGATAGTTCCAGAAGCAGGCAGTAGACACACACCAGGGAGGGAAACAAACACCACAACCACTCTTTTACCAAATGCAATATTTTTCTACTGTTATGCAGAAGGTAATGGATTAATACAGGAATGTCCGGGAGTGCCACAATTCCTTGTTACCTTTTCCCTTGGTAAGCCAAAAATATTCTGTTCTCCCATGACACATGACAGACACAATGCAGCTTCTAGTGGAGGGATTTTATCATGTCAGAGTGGCCTCTGACTGCACTCAAACGCTCAGAACAGGGTTCCATAGGATCAACGTCCTCCCTGCTTTTAAGCCACAGCCTATTAATTGCATACAGTCAAAAAGCCTAAAATTGGATGATTCAGGAAACTGTTTTCATCCTAATAAGGTTGATGATGGAGGAGGATCGGATGGCTGACATTGTACATGGATCTTGAGTTTAGTCAACTGGCTTATGTTATACTCCACAGTTAGCATTTGAAGATATGTTCTGGTGATCAGACACAATTTTCCTCTGACTGAAATCTTTCCAGAGTCTGATTAGCTTTTATTACCGGTATTAGTCCGCTAAGATTACCATAACAAAGTTTCACAGACTGGATGACCTATTCAACAGAAATCTACTTTCTCACAGTTCTCGAGGCCAGAAGCTCAAGATCAAAGTATTGACAAGTCTGGTTTCTCCTGAGACCTGGTGCACTGGCTTGCAGACGGCTGCCTTCTTGCCGTGTTCTCACATGGCATTTTCTGTGCATGCATCTACATCCCTGATGTCTCTGCCTCTTCTTATAAGTACATCAGTCCTATTGGGTTAGGGCCCACCCTTATGACATCACTTAATGTGGATTACCACTTTAAAGACCCTATCTCTAAATACAATTACAGGAGAGGGTTAGGACTTCAATATAAGGTCCTTGAGGTGGACAAAATTTCATCTACAATAGTATATTTACATGATTCATCACAAGAACCAGTAACTTCGAATTACCTTATTACCAAAAAA
>NW_020259197.1:584-5321 GCF_003255815.1 Theropithecus gelada | reverse complement strand
AGATTCCACAGAAATAAGGCAAGCAAAGAGATCCACGAAATACAGATGTAACACTGTGAAATGAATTAACAGAACACAAAGCGGTTTCTCAGAAACCTTCTTTCCAGATTTCATCTGAGGATAATTTCTTTTTCACCATAACCCTCTATGGGCTTCCAAATATCACTTTGCCAATTCCACAAGAACTGTCTTAGCGAAAGGCTTCTTGAGGGGAAAGCTGTAACTCTGTGAGATGATTTCACAGAACACAAAGAAGTTTCTCAGAAAGCTTCTTTCTCTTTGTTCTCGGAGGATATTTCCCTTGGCTCTATACTCTTCAAAGGGATCCGAAATATCTGTTCTGAGATTCCACAGAAAAAAGGCTAGCAAAGAGACCCGCGAAATACAGATATAACTGTTTGAGATGACTTAACAGAACACTAAATAGTTGTTCAGAGAGCTTCTTTCCAGATTTCATCTGAGGATATTTCCTTTTTCACCATAGCCCTCTATCGGCTTCCAAATATCACTTTGCCAATTCCACAAGAACTGTCTTAGCGAAAGGCTTCTTGAGGGTAAAGCTGTAAGTCTCTGAGCTGATTTCACAGAACACAAAGAAGTTTCTCAGAAAGCTTCTTTCTCTTTGTTATCGGAGGATATTTCCTTTGGCCCTAGAGTCTTCAAAGGGATCCGAAATATCTATTCTCAGATTCCACAGAAATAAGGCTAGCAAAGAGACCCACGAAATACAGATGCAACTCTGTGAGATGAATTAACAGAACACTAAGCAGTTTCTCAGAAAGCTTCTTTCCAGATGTCATCTGAGGATATTTCCTTTTTCCGCATAGCCCTATTTGGGCTCCCAAATATCACTTTGCCAATTCCACAAGAACTGTCTTAGCGAAAGGCTTCTTGAGGGGAAGGCTGTAACTCTGTGAGATGATTTCACAGAACACAAAGAAGTTTCTCAGAAAGCTTCTTTCTAGATTTCATCTGGAGAATATTTCCTTTTTCACCATAGCCCTCTATGGGCTTCCAAATATCACTTTGAGAATTCCACAAGAACTCTCTTAGCGAAAGGTTTCTTGAGGGGAAAGCTGTAACTCAGTGAGATGATTTCACTGAACACAAAGAAGTTTCTCAGAAAGCTTCTTTCTCTTTGTTATCGGAGGATATTTCCTTTGGCCCTATAGTCTTCAAAGGGATCCGAAATATCTGTTCTCAGATTCCCCAGAAATAATGCTAGCAAAGAGACCCACGAAATGCAGATGTAACACTCTGAGATGAATTAACAGAACACTAAGCAGTCTCTCCGAAAGCTTCTTTCCAGATTTCATCTGAGGATATTTCCTTTTTCACCGTAGCCCTCTATGGGCTTCCAAATATCACTTTGTCAATTCCACAAGCACTGTCTTAGCGAAAGGCTTCCTGAGGGGAAAGCTGTAACTCTTTGAGATGATTTCAGAGAACACAAAGAAGTATCTCAGAAAGCTTCTTTCTCTTTGTTATCGGAGGATATTTCCTTTGCAACTAGAGTATTCAAAGGGATCCGAAATATCTGTTCTCAGATTTCACAGAAATAAGGCTAGCAAAGAGATCCACGAAATACAGATGTAACCCTGTGAGATGAATTAACACAACACTAAGCAGTTTCTCAGAAAGCTTTTTTCCAGATTTCATCTCAGGAAATTTCCTTTTTAATAATAGCCCTCTATGGGTTTCCAAATATCACTTTGCCAACTCCACAAGAACTGTCTTAGCGAAAGGCTTCTTGAGGGCAAAGCTGTAACTCTGTCAGATGATTTCACAGAACGCAAAGAAGTTTCCCAGAAAGCTTCTTTCTCTTTGTTATCTGAGGATATTTCCTTTGGCCCTATAGTCTTCAAAGGGATCCGAAATATCTGTTCTCAGATTCCACAGAAATAAGGCTAGCAAAGAGATCCAGGAAATACAGATGTAATTCGGTGAGATGAATTAACAGACAACTACGCAGTTTCTCAGAAAGCTTCTTTCCAAATTTCATCGGAGGATAATTCCTTTTTCAGCATAGCCCTCTAGGGGCTTCCAAATATCACTTCGCTTTTCCACAAGAACTGTCTTAGCTAAAGGCTTCTTGAGGGGAAAGCTGTAACTCTGTGAGATGATTTCACAGAACACAAAGAAGTTTCTCAGAAACCTTCTTTCTCTTTTTTATCGGATGATATTTCCCTTGGCCCTATATACTTAAAAGGGATCCGAAATATCTGTTCTGAGATTCCACAGAAATAAGGCTAACAAAGATATCCACGAAATACAGATGTAACTCTGTGAGTGGAAGTCACACATCACAGAGCAGTTTCTCAGAAAGCTTCTTTCCAGATTTCATCTGAGGATTTTTCCTTTTTCATCATAGCCGTCTGTGGGCTTCCAAATATCACTTTGCCAATTCCACAAGAACTGTCTTAGGGAAAGGCTTCCTTTGGGGAAAGCTGTAACTCTGTGAGATGATTTCACAGAACACAAACAAGTTTCTCAGAAAGCTTCTTTCTCTTTTTTATCGGAGGATACTTCCTTTTGCCCTGTAGTCTTCAAAGACATCCGAAATATCTGGTCTCAGATTCCACAGAAATAAGGCTAGCCAAGAGATCCACGAAATATAAATGTAACTCGATGAGATGAATTAACAGAACACTAAGCATTTTCTCAGAAAGCTTCTTTCCAGATTACATTTGAGGATATTTCCCTTTTCACCATAGCCCTCTATGGGCTTCCAAATATCACATTGCCAATTCCACAAGAACTGTCTTAGCGATAGGCTTCCATAGAGGAATGCTGTAACTCTGTGAGATGATTTCACAGAACACAAAGAAGTTTCTAAGAAAGCTTCTTTCTCTTTGTTATCGGCGGCTAATTCCTTTGGCCCTATAGTCTACAAAGGGATCCGAAATATCTGTTCACAGATTCCACAGAAATAAGTCTAGCAAAGAGATCCACGAAATACAGATGTAACTCTGTGAGATGAATTAACACAACACTAAGCAGTTTCTCAGGAAGCTTCTTTCCAGATTTCATCTGAGGATATTTCCTTTTTCAACATAGCCCAGTATGGGCTTCCAAATATCACTTTGCCAATTCCACAAGAAGTGTCTTAGCGAAAGGCTTCTTGAGGGGAAAGCTGTAACTCTGTGAGATGATTTCACAGAACACAAAGATGTTTCTCAGAAAGCTTCTTTCTCTTTGTTATCGGAGGATATTTCCCTTGGCCCTATAGTCTTCAAAAGGATAAGAAATATCTGTTCTCAGATTCCATAGAAATAAGGCTAGCAAAGAGATCCACGAAATACAGATGTAACTGTGTGAGATGAATTAACGGAACGCTAAGCAGTTGCTCAGAAAGCTTATTTCCAGATTTCATCTGAGGATATTTTCTTTTTCACCGTAGCCGTCTATGGGCTTCCAAATATCACTTTGCCAATTCCACAAGAACTCTGTTAGCCAAAGGCTTCTTGAGGGGAAAGCTGTAACTCTGTGAGATGATGTCACAGAACACAAAAAAGTTTCTCAGACAGCTTCTTGCTCTTTGTTATCGGAGGATATTTCCTTTGGCCCTAAGTGTTCAAAGGGATCTGAAATATCTGTTCTCAGATTCCACATAAAATGGCTAGCAAAGAGATCCACGAAATACAGATGTAACTCTGTGAAATGAATTAACAGAACACAAAGCAGTTCCTCAGAAACCTTCTTTCCAGATTTCATCTGAGGATAATTTCTTTTTCACCATAACCCTCTATGGGCTTCCAAATATCACTGTGCAAATTCCACAAGAACTATCTTAGCGAAAGGCCTCTTGAGTGGAAAGCTGTAACACTGTGAGATGATTTCACAGAACATAAAGAAGTTTCTCAGAAAGCTTCTTTCTGTTTTTTCTAGGAGGATATTTCCCTTGGCTCTATAGTCTTCAAAGGGATCCGAAATATCTGTTCTCAGATTCCACAGAAATAAGGCTAGCAAAGAGACCCGCGAAATACAGATATAACTGTGTGAGATGAGTTAACAGAACACTAAATAGTTGTTCAGAGAGCTTCTTTCCAGATTTCATCTGAGGATATTTCCTTTTTCACCATAGGCCTCTATCGGCTTCCAAATATCACTTTGCCAATTCCACAAGAACTGTCTTAGCGAAGGGCTTCTTGAGGGTAAAGCTGTAAGTCTCTGAGCTGATTTCACAGAACACAAAGAAGTTTCTCAGAAAGCTTCTTTCTCTTTGTTATCGGAGGATATTTCCTTTGGCCCTAGAGTCTTCAAAGGGATCCGAAATATCTATTCTCTGATTCCACAGAAATAAGGCTAGCAAAGAGACCCACGAAATACAGATGCAACTCTGTGAGATGAATTAACCGAACACTAAGCAGTTTCTCCGAAAGCTTCTTTCCAGATGTCATCTGAGGATATTTCCTTTTTCCGCATAGCCCTCTATGGGCTCCCAAATATCACTTTGCCAATTCCACAAGAACTGTCTTAGCGAAAGGCTTCTTGAGCGGAAGACTGTAACTCTGTGAGATGATTTCACAGAACACAAAGAAGTTTCTCAGAAAGCTTCTTTCTAGATTTCATCTGGAGGATATTTCCTTTTTCACCATAGCCCTCTATGGGCTACCAAATATCACTTTGAGAATTCCACAAGAACTCTCTTAGCGAAAGGTTTCTTGAGGGGAAAGCTGTAACTCAGTGAGATGATTTCACAGAACACAAAGAAGTTTCTCAGAAAGCTTCTTTCTA
>NW_020259197.1:0-546 GCF_003255815.1 Theropithecus gelada | reverse complement strand
CCAAATATCACTTTGAGAATTCCACAAGAACTCTCTTAGCGAAAGGTTTCTTGAGGGGAAAGCTGTAACTCAGTGAGATGATTTCACAGAACACAAAGAAGTTTCTCAGAAAGCTTCTTTCTCTTTGTTATCGGAGGATATTTCCTTTGGCCCTATAGTCTTCAAAGGGATCCGAAATATCTGTTCTCAGATTCCCCAGAAATAATGCTAGCAAAGAGACCCACGAAATACAGATGTAACTCTCTGAGATGAATTAACAGAACACTAAGCAGTCTCTCCGAAAGCTTCTTTGCAGATTTCATCTGAGGATATTTCCTTTTTCACCGTAGCCCTCTATGGGCTTCCAAATATCACTTTGCCAGTTCCACAAGCACTGTCTTAGCGAAAGGCTTCCTGAGGGGAAAGCTGTAACTCTTTGAGATGATTTCACAGAACACAAAGAAGTTTCTCAGAAAGCTTCTTTCTCTTTGTTATCGGAGGATATTTCCTTTGCAACTACAGTATTCAAAGGGATCCGAAATATCTGTTCTCAGATTCCACAGAAAT
>NW_020259196.1:0-5322 GCF_003255815.1 Theropithecus gelada | reverse complement strand
TTTTTTTGTTGTGTCTCTGCCAGGCTTTGGTATCAGGATGATGTTGGCCTCATAAAATGAGTTAGGGAGGATTCCCTCTTTTTCTATTGATTGGAATAGTTTCAGAAGGAATGGTACCAACTCCTCCTTGTACCTCTGGTAGAATTCAGCTGTGAATCCATCTGGTCCTGGACTTTTTTTGGTTGGTAGGCTATTAATTATTGCCTCAATTTCAGAGCCTGCTATTGGTCTATTCAGGGATTCAACTTCTTCCTGGTTTAGTCTTGGAAGAGTGTAAGTGTCCAGGAAATTATCCATTTCTTCTAGATTTTCCAGTTTATTTGCGTAGAGGAGTTTATAGTGTTCTCTGATGGTAGTTTGTATTTCTGTGGGGTCGGTGGTGATATCCCCTTTATCATTTTTAATTGCATCGATTTGATTCTTCTCTCTTTTCTTCTTTATTAGTCTTGCTAGTGGTCTGTCAATTTTGTTGATCTTTTCAAAAAACCAACTCCTGGATTCATTGATTTTTTGGAGGGTTTTTTGTGTCTCTATCTCCTTCAGTTCTGCTCTGATCTTAGTTATTTCTTGCCTTCTGCTAGCTTTCGAATGTGTTTGCTCTTGCTTCTCTAGTTCTTTTAATTGCGATGTTAGAGTGTCAATTTTAGATCTTTCCTGCTTTCTCTTGTGGGCATTTAGTGCTATAAATTTCCCTCTACACACTGCTTTAAATGTGTCCCAGAGATTCTGGTATGTTGTATCTTTGTTCTCATTGGTTTCAAAGAACATCTTTATTTCTGCCTTCATTTCGTTATGGACCCAATAGTCATTCAGGAGCAGGTTGTTCAGTTTCCATGTAGTTGAGCGGTTTTGATTGAGTTTCTTAGTCCTGAGTTCTAGTTTGATTGCACTGTGGTCTGAGAGACAGTTTGTTATAATTTCTGTTCTTGTACATTTGCTGAGGAGTGATTTACTTCCAATTACGTGGTCAATTTTGGAGTAAGTACGATGTGGTGCTGAGAAGAATGTATATTCTGTTGATTTGGGGTGGAGAGTTCTATAGATGTCTATTAGGTCTGCTTGCTGCAGAGATGAGTTCAATTCCTGGATATCCTTGTTAACTTTCTGTCTTGTTGATCTGTCTAATGTTGACAGTGGAGTGTTGAAGTCTCCCATTATTATTGTATGGGAGTCTAAGTCTCTTTGTAAGTCTCTAAGGACTTGCTTTATGAATCTGGGTGCTCCTGTATTGGGTGCATATATATTTAGGATAGTTAGCTCTTCCTGTTGAATTGATCCCTTTATCATTATGTAATGGCCTTCTTTGTCTCTTTTGATCTTTGATGGTTTAAAGTCTGTTTTATCAGAGACTAGTATTGCAACCCCCGCTTTTTTTTGTTCTCCATTTGCTTGGTAAATCTTCCTCCATCCCTTTATTTTGAGCCTATGTATGTCTCTGCGTGTGAGATGGGTCTCCTGAATACAGCAGACTGATGGGTCTTGACTCTTTATCCAGTTTGCCAGTCTGTGTCTCTTAATTGGAGCATTTAGTCCATTTACATTTAAGGTTAAGATTGTTATGTGTGAACTTGATCCTGCCATTATGATATTAACTGGTTATTTTGCTCGTTAGTTGATGCAGTTTCTTCCTAGCCTCGATGGTCTTTACATTTTGGCATGTTTTTGCCATGGCTGGTTCCGGTTGTTCCTTTCCATGTTGAGTGCTTCCTTCAGGGTCTCTTGTAAGGCAGGCCTAGTGGTGACAAAATCTCTAAGCATTTGCTTATCTGTAAAGGATTTTATTTCTCCTTCACTTATGAAACTTAGTTTGGCTGGATATGAAATTCTGGGTTTAAAATTCTTTTCTTTAAGAATGTTGAATATTGGCCCCCACTCTCTTCTGGCTTGGAGAGTTTCTGCCGAGAGATCTGCTGTGAGTCTGATGGGCTTCCCTTTGTGGGTAACCCGACCTTTCTCTCTGGCTGCCCTTAAGATTTTTTCCTTCATTTCAACTTTGGTGAATCTGGCAATTATGTGTCTTGGAGTTGCTCTTCTCGAGGAGTATCTTTGTGGCGTTCTCTGTATTTCCTGGATTTGAATGTTGGCCTGCCCTACTAGGTTGGGGAAGTTCTCCTGGATGATATCCTGAAGAGTGTTTTCCAACTTGGTTCCATTTTCCCCCTCACTTTCAGGCACCCCAATCAGACGGAGATTTGGTCTTTTTACATAATCCCATACTTCTTGCAGGCTTTGTTCATTTCTTTTTCTTCTTTTTTCTTTTGGTTTCTCTTCTCGCTTCATTTCATTCATTTGATCCTCAATCGCTGATACTCTTTCTTCCAGTTGATCGAGTCGGTTACTGAAGCTTGTGCATTTGTCACGTATTTCTCGTGTCATGGTTTTCATCTCTTTCATTTCCTTTATGACCTTCTCTGCATTAATTACTCTAGCCATCAATTCTTCCACTTTTTTTGCAAGATTTTTAGTTTCTTTGCGCTGGGTACGTAATTCCTCCTTTAGCTCTGAGAAATTTGATGGACTGAAGCCTTCTTCTCTCATCTCGTCAAAGTCATTCTCCATCCAGCTTTGATCCGTTGCTGGCGATGAGCTGCGCTCCTTTGCCGGGGGAGATGCACTCTTATTTTTGGAATTTCCAGCTTTTCTGCCCTGCTTTTCCCCCATCTTTGTGGTTTTATCTGCCTCTGGTCTTTGATGATGGTGATGTACTGATGGGGTTTTGGTGTAGGTGTCCTTCCTGTTTGATAGTTTTCCTTCTAACAGTCAGGACCCTCAGCTGTAGGTCTGCTGGAGATTGCTTGAGGTCCACTCCAGACCCTGTTTGCCTGGGTATCAGCAGCAGAGGCTGCAGAAGATAGAATATTTGTGAACAGCGAGTGTACCTGTCTGATTCTTGCTTTGGAAGCTTCCTCTCAGGGGTGTACTCCACTCTGTGAGGTGTGGGGTGTCAGACTGCCCCTAGTGGGGGATGTCTCCCAGTTAGGCTACTCAGGGGTCAGGGACCCACTTGAGCAGGGAGTCTGTCCCTTCTCAGATCTCAACCTCCGTGTTGGGAGATCCACTGCTCTCTTCAAAGCTGTCAGAGAGAGTCGTTTGCGTCTGCAGAGGCTTCTGCTGCGTTTATTTTTTACTGTGCCCTGTCCCCAGAGGTGGAGTCTACAGAGACAGGCAGGTTTCCTTGAGCTGCTGTGAGCTCCACCCAGTTCGAGCTTCCCAGCAGCTTTGTTTACCTACTTAAGCCTCAGCAATGGCGGGCGCCCCTCCCCCAGTCTCACTGCTGCCTTGCTGGTAGATCACAGACTGCTGTGCTAGCAATGAGGGAGGCTCCGTGGGCGTGGG
Organism: Theropithecus gelada; assembly: GCF_003255815.1. Lineage (NCBI taxonomy): Eukaryota > Metazoa > Chordata > Mammalia > Primates > Cercopithecidae > Theropithecus > Theropithecus gelada. The sequence goes on along the minus strand of NW_020259196.1, from coordinate 1,986 downwards.
ACCCTCCCGGCCAGGTGTGGGATATGATCTCCTGGTGTGCCTGTTTGCTTAAAGCGCAGTATTGGGGTGGGAGTTACCCAATTTTCCAGGTGTTGTGTGTCTCAGTTCCCCTGGCTAGGAAAAGGGATTCCCTTCCCCCTTGCGCTTCCCAGGTGAGGCAATGCCTCGCCCTGCTTCAGCTCTTGCTGGTTGGGCTGCAGCAGCTGACCAGCACTGATCGTCCGGCACTCCCCAGTGAGATGAACCCAGTACCTCAGTTGAAAATGCCGAAATCACCGGTCTTCTGTGTCGCTCGCACTGGGAGTTGGAGACTGGAGCTGTTCCTATTCGGCCATCTTGCTCCGCCCCCCCTGTATTTCTTATTTATGTATTTTTTTAATTTGTAATTTTTAAAAATTATCATTCTGTAAAATTATTTTTTGTTTTTTTATTGTAGAGTTCTATAATTGTGAAAATATGTGTATATTTTCATTGTGAAATTCTATGACTGTTATAAAATGTATATATGTTGAAATATGTTTATCTGTGTAACCATCACCACCGACAGGTAATTAAATAGGCTAGGTGAAAATATTTGCATCATGTAAAAAATTTTAAAAAACCAACAGTTCCATCATTCCAACCATAACCCCTAGAAACCACTAACTTATTTCTTCATCGCAATAGTTTTTATCTTTTTTGAGATTGTCATATAAAGAGAATCATGTAAACTTTTAAAATTGACTTCATCCTGATAGCATATCCTTGAGAATAATTCATCTAAACTATTTGTTCTTTTTTACTGCTGAATTAAATTGTGTTATATAGCTATACCATGGTTTTCTTACCCATTCACTAGTGGAGATTGGAATCTAGAGAAACTAGATTTCTTGTTTTCCAGAGTAACTCTACAATTTTTATTCCTTACATCAATGCATGAGAATTTCAGTCACTTCACATCCTTGACAGCACTTGGTATCATCACTATTTTCAGTTTTATCCATCTGAATCATTTGGAGTTGTATCTCACCATCGTTTTAATACGCATCTTCCTATTGATTAATGGCACTCTTTTTATGTGCTCATTTGTCATTCAGTTATACCCTAAGATCACATTTCTGCCAAGTAATTTGCCCTTTATAAAACTGAGCTGTTTATGGAAGGCTACTACCAGATACAAGATGTGCAGGTATTTTCTCTCAATCCATTTAATTATCTTTGAATACTCACCAAAAATGAATTTTGTCTATATCTGGAGTCCCTACACACTTTCGAATTAAAGCCTTGCCTCTTCCTTTTCCGCTGATCTATGTGTCTGTCTCTTAATAAATACCACACTGTTTTTTATTACTGTGGCTTCATAGTAAGTCTTGAAATCAAGTAGTATAATACCTCAATTTTATTATTTTTCAAATTTGCTTTGGCTATTCTAGTTCACTTGCCTTTCCATGTAAACATTAAAATCATTTGTCTGTAATTGCAAGTCTCTACTAGAATTTTGTGTGGAGTTGTGTTAAAGATATATATATACACACACATACACATATATACACATGTATATATGTATATATGCATGTATGTTTATATATATGCATGGAAAAAATTAAAAATTTTACTATGCTAGGTTTTCCAATTTTTATTTTTTAAATTATTTAATTGACAAGTGAAAATTATACACATTTAAGGTGTAAACATGAAGTTTTGCTATCTATATACATTGTGAAATGACTAAATCTGGCTAATTAACTAAGTTAATTAGCATACTTAACATATATTAATTAACATATCTCATATATTTATTATTTTTCTGTGGTAAGAGCACCTAAAATCTACTCTCAGCAATTTTCAAGTATACAATATATTTTTATTAACTCTAGTCACCATTATGTATAACAGATCTCTTGAACTTATTTTTACTAACTGAAATTTTGCGTCTTTTGAACAACATATGTATAGATAGATATATATCTACACAAACACACATATATATCACAATTTTATTATCCA
>NW_020259195.1:0-10070 GCF_003255815.1 Theropithecus gelada | reverse complement strand
GAGCTTGCAGTGAGCTGAGATTCGGCCACTGTACTCCAGCCCCGGCGACAGAGCGAGACTCAGTCTCAAAAAAAAAATAAAATAAAATAAAACCAGTGGTAGGAGGCTGGGCGTGGTGGCTCACGCCTGTAATCCCAGCACTTTGGGAGGCCGAGGTGGGGGAATCACTTGAGGTCAGAAGTTTGAGACCATCCTGGCCAACATGGTGAAACTCCGTCTCTACTAAAAATATAAAAATTAGCCCAGTGTGGTTGCAGACGCCTGTAATCCCCAGCTGCTGGGGAGGCTGAGGCAGGACAATCACTTGAACCCGGGAAGCGGAGGTTGCAATGAGCCACGATTGTGCCACTGCACTCCAGCCTGGGCCACCAACGAAGCGAGATTCCGTCTCAAAAACAAAAAACAAACAAACAAAAAACGGTAGTAGGAATGGTGATGACTATCTCTCCTTACTTCAGTTTATACAGAATGGTCATCTTACCAGCAACATCCAATCCAAACAGCAAAATGTGCATTTACTTCCTGCCAAAGAAGCAGGAGAAGAGGGAGGAGATGGTGAGGCCCATGGTGGTAGTGCCACTTGCAATGAGCAGAGGCAGAAGGAGTTTGGGGCAGCCCCCTGCTTTCTCCTTACGCGCTTGCAGGCAAACTGGACAAGAGAGAAGAGAAAGAGTGGAGGAAGAAAGAGGGAGGTAGGAACATCTCACTGGCCGCTGTGCCAATGAAGCTCCGGGACAGGAATTCTCAGGGAGAGGATCTTCTGGGTGACTGGCAAGGCAGCTCCAGCTCTAACCTTTAGGCCTCGACTGCACCACGTCACGCGGTGACCACAGCGACTCCCAAATACCTTAACTTTTTTTATACCCCTGTTCGTCCACTGCCTTTTTTTTTTTTTTTTTTTTCCTAGACAGAGGGTCTCACTCTGTCGCCCAGGCAGGAGTGCAGTGGCATGATCTCTGCTCACTGCAACCTCTGCCTCCCTAGTTCAAGCGATTCTCCTGCCTCAGCCTCCCAAGTTAGGTAGGATTACAGGTGCCCACCACCACGCCTGGCTGATTTTTGTATTTTTAATAGAGACAGAGTTTCACTATGTTGGCCAGGCTGGTCTCGAACTTCTGACCTCAGGTGATCCTCCCGCCTTGGCCTCCCAAAGTGCTGGGATTACAGGCACGAGCCACCATGCCCACCCCCTTCACTGCTGCTTTTGTGTTAGGTACTTGGAGGTGTACCATTCTGATTTCCTTCTCTTTAAATATATATTTTGTTTTTAAAAAATTATTTGCCCTAGGGATTACAATTAACATCTTAATTCATAACAGAATTCCGATTAATTTTAACAGTATCCAAAAACTTTGCTTTTATATTGGCTCATCCCCCATCTTGTTCTAATTAAAAATTACATACATATACATTGTGTGCACTGACATATATTTAGAATTATGCAGTTATTTTTTAAATCATTTGAAAGGGAAAGAAGAGTTACTAAACGAAAAATGTATTATTAATGGTGACTTTTATATTTGCATATGTAATTACCTTTATTGGTATTCTTTATGTCTTTTTTTTTTTTTGAGACCGGGGTCTCACTTTGTCACCCAGGCTGGAGTACCATGGTGCGATTTTGGCTCACTGCAACCTCCGCATTCAAGCGATTCTCCTGCCTCAGCCTCCTGAGTAGCTGGGATTGCAGGTGTATGCCACTATGCCAGACTAATTTTTGTATTTTTAGTAGAGACAGAGTTTCACCACGTTGGCCAGGCTAGTCTCGAACTCCTGATCTTGGGATCTACCCGCCTTGGCCTCCCAAAATACTGGGATTACAGGCATGAGCCACTGCACCTGGCCTATTCTTTATCTCTTTACATGGATTCAAGTTACTGTCTAATGTTCATTTATTCCAGCCTGACTCCCTTTAGCATTTCTTAAATGGCAGGTCTACTAGAAGTAAGCTATCTTGGTTTTTGTTTATCTGGAAACGTCTTAATTTCTCCTTTTTTCTTGAGAAATTGTTTTGCAAGATATACAATTTTTGGTTGACAAGTTTTTTTGTTTCTTTTAGCACTTTGCATATATCATCCCACTACCTTTTGGCCTTTGTGGTTTTTGATGAGAAGTCCACTGTTAACTTTATTGAGGATCCCTTGTATATGAGTTGCTTCTCTCCCTACTTTCAGGATTTTCTTGTCTTTTTTTTTTTTTTTGACACAGTCTTATTCTGTTGCCCAGGCTGCTGGAGTGTGGTGGTGCAATGTTGGCTCACTGCAACCTCTGCCTCCTGGGTTCAAGCAATTCTCCTGCCTCAGCCTCCTGAGTAGCTGAGACTACAGGTACCCACAACTACGCCTGGCTAATTTTTGTATTTTTAGTAGAGACAGGGTTTCACCATGTTGGTCAGGCTGCTTTCAAAATCCTGATCTTAGATGATCCACCCACCTCAGCCTTCCAAAGTCCTGGGATTACAGGTGTGAGACACCAAGCCCCCGCCTTCTTGTCTTTAACTGTTTGATGATAGTGTAGCTTGATATGGATCTATTTGAGTTTATCTCACCTTGAAAAAACTTTTTTGAGTTTCTTGGATATGTAGATTCATATCTTTCACCAAAAATTTGGGAAATTTTTGGCCATTATTTACTGAAATGATCTTTCCTCCTTACTCTTTCTCTCGTATTCCTCTCTGACTCCCATTGTACATATACTGGTATGCTTGATAGTGTCCCACAGCTTTAAGGCTTTGTTAATTTTTTTTCTTTATTCTTTTTTCCTTTCTTTTCCTCCAATGGCATAATTTCAATTGACTTATCTTTATGTTTGCTGATTATTTTTTCTGTCTTCTCAAATATGCAATGAAATTTCTCTAGTGAATTTTTAATTTCAGATGAGATTGGGTTCATTCAGGGTGTTACGGCTGTCGATGGAATTTTTAATTTCAGTTATTGTTCTTTTCAACTCTAATCTTTCTATTTGGTTCCTTTTTTTTTTTTTTGAGACAGTGTCTCCTTCTGTCACCCAGGCTGGAGTGCAGTGGTGCGATCTCTGCTCACTGCAAGCTCCATCTCCTGGGTTGACGCCATTCTCCTGCCTTAGCCTCCTGAGTAATTGGGACTACAGGCGCCCGCCACCACGCCCGGCTAATTTTTTTGGATTTCTAGTAGAGACGGGGTTTCACCGTGTTAGCCAGGATGGCCTCGATCTCCTGACCTCGTGATCCGGCCGACTCGGCCTCCCAAAGTGCTGGGATTACAGGCGTGAGCCACTGCGCCAGGCCTATTTGGTTCCTTTTTATAATTTCTCTTTATTTCTCTTTTCTATTTGATGAGATATCATGCTCATAGTTTCCTTTGACTCTTTGTACATGGTTTTCTTTAGCTCTTGAGCATATTTAAGAGTCGCTTCAAAGTCTTTGTGTAGTAAGTCCAATGCTTGGGCTTCCTAAGGATGACTTCCTATTAATTCCTTTTTTTTGTCCCTGTGTATGGGCCATACTTTCTTTGCTTCTTTGCATGCCTTGTAGCTTTTTTGTTGAAAACTGGACATTTCAAATATTATAATGCAGCAACTCTGGAAATCAGATCCTCTCCGCTCACCAGGGATTGTTGCTGCCATCTTTTTTTTTTTTTTTTGAGGCAGAGTCTCGCTCTGTCGCCCAGGCTGGAGTGCAGTGGCCGGATCTCAGCTCACTGCAAGCTCCACCTCCTGGGTTTACGCCATTCTCCTGCCTCAGCCTCCCGAGTAGCTGGGACTACAGGCGCCCGCCACCTCGCCCGGCTAGTTTTTTTGTATTTTTTAGTAGAGACGGGGTTTCACCGTGTTAGCCAGGATGGTCTCCATCTCCTGACCTCGTGATCCGACCGTCTCGGCCTCCCAAAGTGCTGGGATTACAGGCTTGAGCCACCGCGCCCGGCCGATTGTTGCTGCCATCTAAGTGTAATTGCTGTCATTCATTTGGTGACTTTTCTGAACTAACTTTGTATAACCATCCCTTTCCTGTTTCTCAACTGAATTTTCCAATTTTTGTGCTTTTCGTCTCTGTTTCTCTAAGCTTCATTCTAGCTGATTTCCTCAGATCTATCTTTCAAGGAACTAACTCTTTCTTCAGTTTTGTCTAAGCTTGTTTTCCGAGATGGAGTCATGCTCTGTCACCCAGGTTAGAGTGCCGTGGTGTGATCTCAGCTCACTGCAACCTCTGCCTCCCAGGTTCAAGCAATTCTCCTGACTCAACCTCCCGAGTAACTGGGATTACAGGTGTGCACCACCATGCCTGGCTAATTTTTGTATTTTTAGTAGTGATGGGATTTCACCGCATTGGCTAGGCTGATCTCGAACTCCTGACCTCGTGATCTGCCCACCTCGGATTACAGGCATGAGCCACTGCGCCTAGCAGAGGTAGGTATTTACTGTACCCATCTTACAGATGTGAAGACTAAGACTCAGTGGGGGTCTCCTGTCCTGTCTTTTTTTTTTTCTTTTTTTTTTTTCCAGACAGGGGTCTCACTCTGCCGCCCATGCACTGGAGTGCAGTGGCGCAAACACGGTTCACTGCAGCCTCAAGCTCCTTGGGCTCCAGCGACCCTCCTGCCTCAGCCTCCTGTGTAGCTGGGACCACAGGTGTGCACCACCACACCCGGCTAAATTTTTGATTTTTCATAGTTACTGGCACTCACTTTGTTGCCCAGGTTGGCCTCCAACTACGGGGCTCAAGCAATCCCCTACCTCAGCCTCCCAAAGTGTGGGATTGCAGGTGGAAGCCCCTGGGCCCGGCCCACCTGTCTTCTTGTCCTGCCTGCCTCCTTTTGACTGTCTTTCTGCAACCAATTTATGCAGCTGCAGCACAAGTCTCTCTCCCTGTTCACCTGGGCTCCCAGGTTATACCAGAGACCTTTCCACTCCATGTCTTTAAGGACTTTACTGTTATTTTTGTGCAAACAATTTTCCACATTGTGGACGAGAAGAACAGGAAAGTGAGAAAGGCTCAACTCCAAGTTCCCTCCCTTCCATGGGGCTCCCCACCCTTTTCCTTCCCTCCCCTCCCCTCCCCTCCCCTTCCCTTCTTTCTTTTTTTTTCTTTTCTTTTCTTTTTATTTTTTTGAGACAGAGTTTCGCTCTTATTGCCCAGGCTGGAGTGCAATGGCACAATCTCGGCTCACCATAACCTCTGCCTCCCGGGTTCAAGTGATTCTCCTGCCTCAGCCTCCCGAGTAGCTGGGATTACAGGCATGCACCAGCACGCCTGGCTAATTTTGTATTTTTAGGAGAGACGGGGTTTCTCCATGTTGGTCAGGCTGGTCTCGAACTCCCGACCTCAGGTGATCTGCCCGCCTTGGCCTCCCAAAGTGCTGGGATTACAGGTATGAGACACTGTGCCCAGCCTCCCCACCCTTTTCTAAGAGAAGTTTAATGAACTTAGATCTGGGCATTTACTTCCTTGAGTTAATGCCTCACCTTCCCCTACCAAGGTGCAGTCTTCTGAAATATATTTTGTAAATGAAATACGAAGCCACGTTTGGGTTCATGACTCAGGCTAGGAATTTAACCTCACTGTGCCTCCATTTTCACCTGTAAAGTAGACATAATCATCCCTACGTCATCGAACTGTTCCGGGATTCAATAAAATGGTGTACATAAGGCTGTTGACACAGGGCCTGGCACATAGTAGGTACTAATTATTGCATAATTAAAAACCTCTGCTTCTCCACCCTCCAGAGTTCTCTGTAGCCCAGCCTCTGCTTGATGGAGACAGAAAATCATTTTGTTTCTTTTTTTTTTTTTTTTGAGACTAAGTCTAGCTCTGTCGCCCAGGCTGGAGTGCAGTGGCCGGATCTCAGCTCACTGCAAGCTCCGCCTCTCAGGTTTACGCCATTCTCCTGCCTCAGCCTCCCGAGTAGCTGGGACGACAGGCGCCTGCCACCTCGCCCGGCTATTTTTTTTTGTATTTTTTAGTAGAGATGGGGTTTCACCGTGTTAGCCAGGATGGTCTCGATCTCCTGACCTAGTGATCCGCCCGTCTCGGCCTCCCAAAGTGCTGGGATTACAGGCTTGAGCCACCGCGCCTGGCCAGAAATTCATTTTCTTAAAAAGTTGTGCTGAGAGCTGATCAATCCTGGGGAAAGACACATGATAATGAAACTTTCAAGAAACTGATGTATAAATTTCAGTGCCATAATGTAACTGCTCTGTGCCTTAAGGCAGGATCCCCAACCCCTGGGCCTTGGACTGTTACTGGTCCCTGGCCTGTTAGGAACAGGGCCGCACAGCAGGAGGTGAGCAGTTGCGAGCGAGCATTCCCACCTGAGCTCTGGCTCCTGTTAGATCAGCAACGGCATTAGATTCTCACAGGAGCACAAACTGTACTGTGAACTGCGCATGCGAGGAATCTAGGTTGCGTGCTGTTTATGAGAATCTAATGCCTGATGATCTGAGATGGAACAGTTTGATTCCAAAACCATTATCTGTCCCCACTCATCCATGGAAAAATGGTCTTCCATGGTCCCTGGTGCCAGAAAGGCTGGGGACTGCTGCCTTAAGGGGCATTATGGGTGAAGGAGGAGGAGGCAGCTGAGGCCCTGGTTCCTGTACTGGCTGGAGCCTGGCTCTGGGGCCGCCTTTAGATGTGAGCACGTGGCTGTTTCACTGGTAGAGCCTGGGCTACACTGAGGTTTGCAAATAGAGGCTGGAGGGCAGGACAGAGGTGCGGAAGAGAACATTTATTCATTCAACAACTATGTATTGAGCACCCACTAGGTACCAGATACCATTGAAGGATGTTTAGGGATATCTCATGGACAAGGTGCTCTGCTGTCACGGAGCTGTGAGACAGTCCACAAGGAGGCTTAGGAAGTAAAACGTCAAGGTAGAGAGGTGAGTGATGGCCAAGGAGGCAAAGGCAGCGGCCTGCTCCCGATCACAGTCCCAGCCTTTGCACACGCCCCGCTCCCTTCCCAGAGCTGCGAGATCAGGTTCTATTTTTATCCTCCTGTGACAGGGGAGGAAACCTGGGTCGGGGAGATTAAGTGGCTTCACTTGGGAAACTCAGCAGTACCAGAGGTTCAAACTCCAAGAGCCTGAGGCTAGGAAGGGAGAGGATGACGGGCTGGTTGGGGGCTGGAGGGGACCACAGAGCCACCCCAAATCCCTTCTCAATGGCAGCCTTGCTGACTTTCAACTGTTTGCCACTGTGGCCCCTAAACTAGTCCTCAGAGATAGTAGCACAGGGGCTGAGATGCTCACATGAGAGTTTCTGTCCTGTTCCCTTACAGATTCTGCTTCCTAGAGACTTCTCCAGCCTCAGGAACGCTGGCTGCATGGAACCATCCAGGCCACTCATGAGTGGGTGGGCAGTGGGAAGGGAAAGAAGGGGGACCTTGATTCTTCCATCTGAGCCAGTGCCCAGGGAGGGCCTGGGTTCCTGCCATACTCCTGGGGGTCATCTTAGGGCAGTGGGAGGCCCATCAGGGTTGGGGGCATTTGGTCAGCAGCCTCAGACACGCTGGCTGGTCAGGGCAGCCTGCTGTGCGCATGCACCTGGGCTCCTTGAGGTCAAGACCAGGTGGAAAGGCTTTTTGTTCTGGCCTCGGAAGGAGTGCAGTGGGGTCTGTGTAGGTGGTGAGTGGCCATCCTGGTGGCCAGAGTGCTCAAGATACCCAAGGAGATGAGATGCAGACAGCAGGAATGGGCTGCAGCCTCCAAGGTGGCTAACACAGAAGCCTGTAGTTTGAGGAACTACACTGGGGCTTTGGGGACACAACCAGGATGGTAGTTCTTTTTTTTTTTTTTTTTGAGACGGAGTCTCACTCTGTCGCCCAGGCTGGAACGCAGTGGCCGGATCTCAGCTCACTGCAAGCTCCGCCTCCCGGGTTCATGCCATTCTCCTGCCTCAGCTTCCCGAGTAGCTGGGACTACAGGCGCCCGCCACCTCGCCCGGCTAGTTTTTTTTTTTTGTATTTTTTAGTAGAGACGGGGTTTCACTGTGTTAGCCAGGATGGTCTCGATCTCCTGACCTCGTGATCCACTCGTCTTGGCCTCCCAAAGTTCTGGGATTACAGGCTTGAGCCACCGCGCCCGGCCCAAGATGGTAGTTCTAAGGGACCTGCCTGCAGATCCTCACCTCCCACATTCCCCCTCGCCAACCTTCCTGTGCTTGAGGACTGCACTTTGTCCATTTTGCCAACTAGAAAGGCACGGCTGGAACCTTGTCCTAGAGTTCTGGGGTGTAAGAAGGTCCTGGGCTCCCAGCAGAAACAGAGGGGCAGGGCTAGGAAAGGTGCTGGCTTCTCCTGCAAACTCATCCTAAGACCCCAGGGCTTTGGGGTCTCAGCCTTCCTGCAAATTGGCTTCATGACCTTGGGCAGGACCCTTTGCCTCACTGAGCCTGTTTCACCTGTCAGCCTGGAACAGAACACCTGCCTTCTGGGTGTGCATGGGGTTGAATTGTCTCTATGCTGGCACTCACTTTGTGAATATTGCATAGATGTGTGCATTCCAGGCAGTGGAGCTGCTGCTCAACTTGGAATACACCTGGGGACCCCAGGAGCTTGGGGTGGGTACAGCCCACACAAAGAAACTCGACCTTGCAGTTGGCAGGTTCAGCAGGCACCGAGGAATCTTGTTTTGTTTTTGACTTTTTTATTGGGGTCAATATACACAACGTGTAACCACCTTAAATTACAGCTGGATTAAAATTGATTTATGTGGCCTGGTGCAGTGGCTCACGCTTGTAATCCCAGCACTTTGGGAGGGCGAGGTGGGTGGATCATCTGAGGTCAGGAGTTTGAGACCAGCCTGGCCAACATGGTGAAACCCCGTTTCTACTTAAAAAAATATAAAAATTAGCCGGGCGTGGTGGCGGGTGCCTGTAATCTCAGCTACTCGGGAGGCTGAGCCAAGAGAATCGCTTGGACCCGGGAGGTGGACGTTGCAGTGAGCCGAGATCGAGCCACTGCACTACAGCACTCCAGCCTGGGTGACGAGAGCGAAACTACTTCTCAAACAAACAAACGAAATTGATTTATGTGTAAACGCAAGTGGTCATCACCCAAAACAAGATACAAAACGCGTCCACGGGCTGAACCTTTCAAGATACAGAAAAAGGGCCGGGGTGGCCCTCTCCCAGAATTTCAGCCTGGGAACCTGGTATCTAGTTGCTGCCCCTCACTGGGCAGATTGGGAAACTGGGGCTTGGGGCGAGAATGTCCCCAGGCAGAGCTGGGAACACCCCTAACTCTTCGCCAGCTCTGGGGACTTGGCGCCCTCTCCAGCCACAGCGAACTTGGGCGCCCGCGCCCCAGCAAGTCAGGGGTTGGGGAGATGGGGACACGGAGGGCGCGGCTGAGCGCTGCTCCTCCCCGGGCGGGGCCGACCTGCCGGCGCGCGCCGACGCCCCGCCCCCCGCCCCGCGCGCGCGCTCCCGACAGGCTAATTAGGCGCGCGGTTTGTTTACAAACACGGGCTCCCGGCAGGTGCGCGCCGCCCCGCCCGCGCGCGGCCGGGGTTCGAGGGTGACTCCCGTGGGCCCCGGGGTGCCCTGGCGGGGGCCGCGGTGCTGGCTGCATTCCCGCTTCTTCCACGCCGTCCTGGGGTACCGGAAAATCCGCCGCCAGGCGCCGTCCCCGACACGGGGTGGGGAGAGCCGCGCGGGCCCGGGCGGGGAATGGCCCACGGGGTCCCACCGTTGCTGCCCTGCCGGGCGGGGGTCGGGCCCCGCCCCCGCGCGCCCCCCGGGCCAGGCCCGTTCTCGGCCGGGTCGGCGGGGCGGGCGGGGGCGCGCGGGGCGGGGCGCGGCGCCGGCGGGGCCGGGACATGTAGTCCGCGCTCTGCGGCCTCCCCTGGGCGGCCCCGGCGCGGGCCCGGCCGCGGACTACGACTCCCGCCAGGCGCCGCGGCGTAGCGCATGAGCCCTGCTCGGCTCCGGCGCGTCTATTATGCTGCCGGGGCCGGCGAGCCAAAGAGGAGCCGGCCGCGCGGGCCGGGAGGGGACGGCCGCCGGAGCCGCGAGGCCAAGTACGCCTTTCTCTTGCTTCCTTGCGCGCGCGGGGCGGCGGGCGGCGCGGGCGGCGGCGGGTCGGGCCGGGCCGGGG
>NW_020259194.1:0-5322 GCF_003255815.1 Theropithecus gelada | reverse complement strand
TTTATTTATTTATTTATTTATTTATTTTGAGATGGAGTCTCGCTCTGTCACCAAGCTGGAGTGCAGCAGTGTGATCTTGGCTCACTGCAACCTCCAACTCCCTGGTTCAAGCGATTCTGCCTCAGCCTCCCAAGTAACTGGGATTACAGGCACGTGCCACCACATCCAGCTAATTTTTGTATTTTGGGTTTGGTTTGTTTGTTTCTTTGAGACAGTCTTGCTCTGTTGCCCAGGCTGGAATGCAGTGGCATGATCTCGGCTCACTGCAACCTCCACCTCCAAGGTTCAAGCGATTCTCCTGCCTTAGCCTCCTGAGTAGCTGGGACTACAGGCGCCCACCACCACGCTCGACTAATTTTTGTATTTTTAGTAAAGACAGGGATTCACCACATTGGTCAGGCTGTTCTCGAACTCCTGACCTCGTGATCTGCCCACCTCGGCTTCCCAAAGTGCTGGGATTACAGGCATGAGCCACTGTGTCTGGCCTATTTTATTTTACACTGTTTTGTAGGGATGGGGTGGCACTATGTTGTCCAGGCTAGTCTCAAACTCTTAGCCTCAAGCGATCCTCCTGCCTTGACTTCCCAAAGTGCTGGGATTGCAGGCGCGAGCCACCATGCCCAACCAATATCTTATTTTGTATTATTTGAATACATTACTTTGTTAGAAATTTAAAAGAGAAAATATGGTAACAAAATAAAAGTTACTCTATACATATAGGTTTCCTGGGTTATTTATTTATTTATTTTTTAAGATTTCAAGCACCTTGCTAAGGAATAATTTCCCATTGTGGTGCTAGGATCCCTTAGTCTCACTGTCCATTTTAACATCCTTCATTTGCATATTGACTACCTACAAAGAGCCAGAGATACAGCAGTGAAAAAACTGACAAGGTCCTTGAGCTCCTGGAGCTTATATTTTAGTGAGGGGAGGGGAGATATAAAACAAATGAATAGGCTGGGTTCAGGGGCTCATGCCTGTAATCCCAGCTATTTGGAAGGCTGAGGCAGGAGAATTGCTTGAACCCAGAAGGCAGAGATTGCAGTTAGCTAAGATCGCACAACTGCACTCCAGCCTGGGTGACACAGTGAGACTCTGATTAAAAAAAAAAAAAGAGGCTGGGTGTGGTGGCTCACGCCTGTAATCCCAGCACTTTGGGAGGCCGAGGTGGGCAGATCACAAGGTCGGGAGATCGAGATCATCCTGGCTAACACAGTGAAACCCCGTCTCTACTAAAAATACAAAAAAAAATTAGCCAGGCCTGGTGGCAGGCGCCTGTAGTCCCAGTTACTTGGGAGGCTGAGGCAGGAGAATGGCGTGAACCCAGGAGGCGGAGCTTGCAGTGAGCGGAGATCGTGCCACTGCACTCCAGCCTGGGTGACAGAGCGAGACTCTGTCACAAAAAAAGAATAAACAAGAACTTTCAAATGTTTGATAGATGCTATAGCAGTCTGATAAGGTCAATTAGGAAAGGAAATTCTGAATGAGACTTGAATGACAAGACAAAAGCAGTCACAAAGATTTAAGGGAATATTATTTTGGGCAGAGTTGGAATAATTAGTGGCAGGAATAAGTTTGATGTGTTCAAGAAACAGAAAGCAGATCAGAGGAATGAGCAAGAAGTGACTGAGTACTGCTTGTGGAGTCAGGGACCCAAATCTAATTCTTCAGATCCCAAATTGGGTGTTTTTATCTATATCCCAGTTGCATGGACAAATTGAGATTGAAGTTTCTGGAATAAAGCACCAGGCAATTGGAAATGTCATCTGGAGTTCAGGAAAACACTATAGTGGGCTGAATGGTGGTACCCAAAGATGTCAGGTCCTAATCCCTGGAACCTATGAATGTTATTTTCCACAGTAAAGTTTTCACAGACAATCTTGAGATAAAGCAGTTATCCTGGATTATTCAGGGGGTCCCCTACATGCCATCATAAGTATTCTTATAAGAGAGAGGCAGCCAGGCATAATAACTCATGACTGTAATCCCAGTACTTTGAGAGGTCAAAGTCGGAGGATCACTTGAGGCCTGAAGCTCAAGACCAGCCTGGGGAATATAGCAAGATCCCCATCTCTACAAAAAATAAGAAAAAATTTTTTGGCCAGGTGCAGTGGCTCACGCCTGTAATCCCAGCACTTTGGGAGGTGGAGGCAGGCAGATCACGAGCTCAGGAGATCGAGACCATCCTGGCTAACATGGTGAAACCCCATCTCTACTAAAAATACAAAAACAAAATTAGCCAGGGATAGTGGCGGGCGCCTGTAGTCCCAGCTACTTGGGAGGCTGAGGCGGGAGAATGGTGTGAACCTGGAAGGCGGAGCTTGCAGTGAGCCGAGATCATGCCACTGCACTCCAGCCTGGGAGACAAAGCAACACTCCGTTTCAAAAAAAAAAAAAAAAAGAAAAAGAAAAAAGAAAAAAAATTTTAAGAAAAGAGAGAAAGGCAGAGGGAGAGTATACATACAAAGAGAACAGAAGACAATGTGGTCACAGAGGCAGTGATTACAGTAATATGACCATAAGTTATGGAATGCCCACAGCCACCAGATGCTGGAAGAGGCAGGGAAGGGTTCCCTATTAGAGGCTCCAAAGGGAGTGTGGCCCTGCTGACACCTTGATTTCATCTCAGTGATACTGATTTTGGACTTCTGGCCCCTAGAACCATGAGAAGGTAAATATCTGTTGTTTTAAACCAACTTTGTGGTAATTTGGTCCTGCCGCAATAGGAAAGTAATACAGGCATTTTAGGCATGAACTATAGATTTGAGCATTATCAACATATAGCTATAGTAGCTGAAGCTCTGTGAGTGGCTGAGAGCATTCAAAGAGAAACTACAGTAAGAGAATCAGGGCTAGAGACTGGAGTTCATAGTTGTTAAAGAGCTGCCAGCTTCTGATTAAAGATGATGGAGTCAACAGATACATTTACCTCTGCTACTCCTTACCAAAATGAAACAGAATTTTCTTTCAAGATGTAAATTCAAAACAACAGAGAAAATACAAAAGACATGATAATATAGCACTTTGGAAGTATAATTTGGCCCTCTGTATTGTGGATTCTGCATCCATGGATTCAACCAACTATGGACCAAAAATATTTTTTTTTTTTTTTTTTTTGAGACGGAGTCTCGCGCTGTGTCACCCAGGCTGGAGTGCAGTGGCGCGATCTCGGCTCACTGCAAGCTCCGCCTCCCAGGTTCAGGCCATTCTCCTGCCTCAGCCTCCAAGTAGCTGGGACTACAGGCGCCCGCCACCACGCCCGGCTAGTTTTTTGTATTTTTAGTAGAGACGGGGTTTCACCATGTTAGCCAGGATGGTCTCGATCTCCTGACCTCGTGATCCGCCCGCCTCGGCCTCCCAAAGTGCTGGGATTACAGGCTTGAGCCACCGCGCCCGGCCCGAATAACGTCTTAAATTTAAGATGGGGATTATAGGCACCCGCCAGCACACCCAGCTAATTTTTTTGTATTTTTAGTAGAGACAAAGTTTCACCATGTTGGCCAGGCTGGTCTTGAACTCCTGACCTCAGGTGATGCACCTGCCTCGGCCTCCCAAAGTGCTGGAATTACAGGCGTGATCTACCATGCCCAGCCTATTCCTTTTCATGATAAATCCTGTATAATTTATTTATTTATTTTCAAGAGAGGATCTCACTCTGTCACCCAGGCTGGAGAGCAGTGGCATGATCATAGCTCACTGTAACTTCAAACTCCCGGGCTCAAGCGATCCTCCTGCCTTACCTCCAGAGTAGTTGGGACTACAGGTGCATGCCACCACACCCAGCTTATTTTATTTTATTTTATTTATTTATTTATTTATTTATTTTGAGATGGAGTCTCGCTCTGTCACCAAGCTGGAGTGCAGCAGTGTGATCTTGGCTCACTGCAACCTCCAACTCCCTGGTTCAAGCGATTCTGCCTCAGCCTCCCAAGTAACTGGGATTACAGGCACGTGCCACCACATCCAGCTAATTTTTGTATTTTGGGTTTGGTTTGTTTGTTTCTTTGAGACAGTCTTGCTCTGTTGCCCAGGCTGGAATGCAGTGGCATGATCTCGGCTCACTGCAACCTCCACCTCCAAGGTTCAAGCGATTCTCCTGCCTTAGCCTCCTGAGTAGCTGGGACTACAGGCGCCCACCACCACGCTCGACTAATTTTTGTATTTTTAGTAAAGACAGGGATTCACCACATTGGTCAGGCTGTTCTCGAACTCCTGACCTCGTGATCTGCCCACCTCGGCTTCCCAAAGTGCTGGGATTACAGGCATGAGCCACTGTGTCTGGCCTATTTTATTTTACACTGTTTTGTAGGGATGGGGTGGCACTATGTTGTCCAGGCTAGTCTCAAACTCTTAGCCTCAAGCGATCCTCCTGCCTTGACTTCCCAAAGTGCTGGGATTGCAGGCGCGAGCCACCATGCCCAACCAATATCTTATTTTGTATTATTTGAATACATTACTTTGTTAGAAATTTAAAAGAGAAAATATGGTAACAAAATAAAAGTTACTCTATACATATAGGTTTCCTGGGTTATTTATTTATTTATTTTTTAAGATTTCAAGCACCTTGCTAAGGAATAATTTCCCATTGTGGTGCTAGGATCCCTTAGTCTCACTGTCCATTTTAACATCCTTCATTTGCATATTGACTACCTACAAAGAGCCAGAGATACAGCAGTGAAAAAACTGACAAGGTCCTTGAGCTCCTGGAGCTTATATTTTAGTGAGGGGAGGGGAGATATAAAACAAATGAATAGGCTGGGTTCAGGGGCTCATGCCTGTAATCCCAGCTATTTGGAAGGCTGAGGCAGGAGAATTGCTTGAACCCAGAAGGCAGAGATTGCAGTTAGCTAAGATCGCACAACTGCACTCCAGCCTGGGTGACACAGTGAGACTCTGATTAAAAAAAAAAAAAGAGGCTGGGTGTGGTGGCTCACGCCTGTAATCCCAGCACTTTGGGAGGCCGAGGTGGGCAGATCACAAGGTCGGGAGATCGAGATCATCCTGGCTAACACAGTGAAACCCCGTCTCTACTAAAAATACAAAAAAAAATTAGCCAGGCCTGGTGGCAGGCGCCTGTAGTCCCAGTTACTTGGGAGGCTGAGGCAGGAGAATGGCGTGAACCCAGGAGGCGGAGCTTGCAGTGAGCGGAGATCGTGCCACTGCACTCCAGCCTGGGTGACAGAGCGAGACTCTGTCACAAAAAAAGAATAAACAAGAACTTTCAAATGTTTGATAGATGCTATAGCAGTCTGATAAGGTCAATTAGGAAAGGAAATTCTGAATGAGACTTGAATGACAAGACAAAAGCAGTCACAAAGATTT
>NW_020259193.1:0-5322 GCF_003255815.1 Theropithecus gelada | reverse complement strand
ATGTTGAATATTGGCCCCCACTCTCTTCTGGCTTGGAGAGTTTCTGCCGAGAGATCTGCTGTCAGTCTGATGGGCTTCCCTTTGTGGGTAACCCGACCTTTCTCTCTGGCTGCCCTTAAGATTTTTTCCTTCATTTCAACTTTGGTGAATCTGGCAATTGTGTGTCTTGGAGTTGCTCTTCTCGAGGAGTATCTTTGTGGCGTTCTCTGTATTTCCTGGATTTGAATGTTGGCCTGCCCTACTAGGTTGGGGAAGTTCACCTGGATGATATCCTGAAGAGTGTTTTCCAACTTGGTTCCATTTTCCCCCTCACTTTCAGGCACCCCAATAAGACGTAGATTTGGTCTTTTTACATAATCTCATACTTCTTGCAGGCTTTGTTCATTTCTTTTTCTTCTTTTTTCTTTAGGTTTCTCCTCTTGCTTCATTTCATTCATTTGATCCTCAATCGCTGATACTCTTTCTTCCAGTTGATCGAGTCGGTTACTGAAGCTTGTGCATTTGTCACATATTTCTCGTGTCATGGTTTTCATCTCTGTCCTTTCGTTTATGGCCTTCTCTGCATTAATTATTCTGGTTATCAATTCTTCCACTCTTTTTTCAAGATTTTTAGTTTCTTTGCGCTGGGTACGTAATTCCTCCTTTAGCGCTGAGAAGTTTGATGGACTGAAGCCTTCTTTCATCTAGTCAAAGTCATTCTCCGTCCAGCTTTGATCCATTGCTGGCAATGAGCTGTGTTCCTTTGCAGGGGGAGATGCGCTCTTAGTTTTTGAAATTCCAGCTTTTCTGCCCTGCTTTTTCCCCATCTTTGTGGTTTTATCTGCCTCTGGTCTTTGATGATGGTGACGTACTAATGGGGTTTTGGTGTGGGTGTCCTTCCTGTTTGTTAGTTTTCCTTCTAACAGTCAGGACCCTCAGCTGTAGGTCTGTTGGAGATTGCTTGAGGTCCACTCCACACCCTGTTTGCCTGGGTATCAGCAGCACAGGCTGCAGAAGATAGAATATTGCTGAACAGCGAGTATACCTGTCTGATTCTTGCTATGGAAGCTTCCTCTCAGGGGTGTACTCCACCGTGTGAGGTGTGGGGTGTCGGACTGCCCCTAGTGGGGGATGTCTCCCAATTAGGCTACTCAGGGGTCAGGGACCCACTTGAGCAGGTAGTCTGTCCGTTCTCAGATCTCAACCTCCGTGTTGGGAGATCCACTGCTCACTTCAAAGCTGTCAGACAGAGTCGTTTGCGTCTGCAGAGGTTTCAGCTGCTTTTTGTTGTTGTTGTTGTTGTTGATCCACTGCTCACTTCAAAGCTGTCAGACAGAGTCGTTTGCATCTGCAGAGGTTTCAGCTGCTTTTTCTTGTTGTTGTTGTTGTTGTTTAGCTGTGCCCTGTCCCCAGAGGTGGAGTCTACAGAGACAGGTAGGACTCCTTGAGCTGCTGTGAGCTCCACCCAGTTGGAGCTTCCCAGCCGCTTTGTTTATCTACTTAAGCCTCAGCAATGGCAGGCACCCCTCCCCCAGCCTCGCTGCTGCCTTGCCCCGAGATCGCAGACTGCTGTGCTAGCAATGAGGGAGGCCAGCGCCAGCGACACAGAAGACTGGTGATTTCGGCATTTTCAACTGAGGTACTGGGTTCATCTCACTGGGGAGTGCCGGACGATCGGTGCTGGTCAGCTGCTGCAGCCCGACCAGCGAGAGCTGAAGCAGGGCTAGGCATCGCCTCACCTGGGAAGCGCAAGGGGGAAGGGAATCCCTTTTCGTAGCCAGGGGAACTGAGACACACAACACCTGGAAAATCGGGTAACTCCCACCCCAATATTGCGCTTTAAGCAAACAGGCACACCAGGAGATCATATCCCACACCTGGCCGGGAGGGTCCCACGCCCACGGAGCCTCCCTCATTGCTAGCACAGCAGTCTGTGATCTACAGGCAAGGCAGCAGCGAGGCTGGGGGAGGGGCACCCGCCATTGCTGAGGCTTAAGTAGGTAAACAAAGCTGCTGGGAAGCTCGAACTGGGTGGAGCTCACAGCAGCTCAAGGAAACCTGCCTGTCTCTGTAGACTCCACCTCTGGGGACAGGGCACAGCTACACAACAACAACAACAACAACAAAAAAGCAGCAGAAACCTCTGCAGACGCAAACGACTCTGTCTGATACCCAGGCAAACAGGGTCTGCAGTGGACCTCAAGCAATCTCCAGCAGACCTACAGCTGAGGGTCCTGACTGTTAGAAGGAAAACTATCAAACAGGAAGGACACCTACACCAAAACCCCATCAGTACATCACCATCATCAAAGACCAGAGGCAGATAAAACCACAAAGATGGGGAAAAAGCAGGGCAGAAAAGCTGGAAATTCAAAAAAATAAGAGCACATCTCCCCCGGCAAAGGAGCGCAGCTCATCGCCAGCAACGGATCAAAGCTGGACGGAGAATGACTTTGACGAGATGAGAGAAGAAGGCTTCAGTCCATCAAATTTCTCAGAGCTAAAGGAGGAACTACGTACCCAGCGCAAAGAAACTAAAAATCTTGAAAAAAAAGTGGAAGAATTGACGGCTAGACTAATTAATGCAGAGAAGGTCATAAACGAAATGAAAGAGATGAAAACCATGACACGAGAAATACGTGACAAATGCACAAGCTTCAGTAACCGACTCGATCAACTGGAAGAAAGAGTATCAGCAATTGAGGATCAAATGAATGAAATGAAGCGAGAAGAGAAACCAAAAGAAAAAAGAAGAAAAAGAAATGAACAAAGCCTGCAAGAAGTATGGGATTATGTAAAAAGACCAAATCTACATCTGATTGGGGTGCCTGAAAGTGAGGGGGAAAATGGAACCAAGTTGGAAAACACTCTTCAGGATATCATCCAGGAGAACTTCCCCAACCTAGTAGGGCAGGCCAACATTCAAATCCAGGAAATACAGAGAACGCCACAAAGATACTCCTCGAGAAGAGCAACTCCAAGACACATAATTGCCAGATTCACCAAAGTTGAAATGAAGGAAAAAATCTTAAGGGCAGCCAGAGAGAAAGGTCGGGTTACCCACAAAGGGAAGCCCATCAGACTCACAGCAGATCTCTCGGCAGAAACTCTCCAAGCCAGAAGAGAGTGGGGGCCAATATTCAACATTCTTAAAGAAAAGAATTTTAAACCCAGAATTTCATATCCAGCCAAACTAAGTTTCATAAGTGAAGGAGAAATAAAATCCTTTACAGATAAGCAAATGCTTAGAGATTTTGTCACCACTAGGCCTGCCTTACAAGAGACCCTGAAGGAAGCACTCAACATGGAAAGGAACAACTGGTACCAGCCATCGCAAAAACATGCCAAAATGTAAAGACCATCGAGGCTAGGAAGAAACTGCATCAACTAACGAGCAAAATAACCAGTTAATATCATAATGGCAGGATCAAGTTCACACATAACAATCTTAACCTTAAATGTAAATGGACTAAATGCTCCAATTAAAAGACACAGACTGGAAAACTGGATAAAGAGTCAAGACCCATCAGTCTGCTGTATTCAGGAGACCCATCTCACACACAGAGATATACATAGGCTCAAAATAAAGGGATGGAGGAAGATTTACCAAGCAAATGGAGAACAAAAAAAAGCGGGGGTTGCAATCCTAGTCTCTGATAAAATAAACTTTAAACCATCAAAGATCAAAAGAGACAAAGAAGGCCATTACATAATGGTAAAGGGATCAATTCAACAGGAAGAGCTAACTATCCTAAATATATATGTACCCAATACAGGAGCACCCAGATTCATAAAGCAAGTCCTTAGAGACTTACAAAGAGACTTAGACTCCCATACAATAATCATGGGAGACTTCAACACTCCACTGTCAACATTAGACAGATCAACGAGACAGAAAGTTAACAAGGATATCCAGGAATTGAACTCATCTCTGCAGCAAGCAGACCTAATAGACATCTATAGAACTCTCCACCCCAAATCAACAGAATATACATTCTTCTCAGCACCACATCGTACTTACTCCAAAATTGACCATATAATTGGAAGTAAAGCACTCCTCAGCAAATGTACAAGAACAGAAATTATAACAAACTGTCTCTCAGACCACAGTGCAATCAAACTAGAACTCAGGACTAAGAAACTCAATCAAAACCGCTCAACTACATGGAAACTGAACAACCTGCTCCTGAATGACTACTGGGTACATCACGAAATGAAGGCAGAAATAAAGATGTTCTTTGAAACCAATGAGAACAAAGATACAACATACCAGAATCTCTGGGACACATTTAAAGCAGTGTGTAGAGGGAAATTTATAGCACTAAATGCCCACAAGAGAAAGCAGGAAAGATCGAAAATTGACACTCTAACATCGCAATTAAAAGAACTAGAGAAGCAAGAGCAAACACGTTCGAAAGCTAGCAGAAGGCAAGAAATAACTAAGACCAGAGCAGAACTGAAGGAGATAGAGACACAAAAAACCCTCCAAAAAATCAATGAATCCAGGAGTTGGTTTTTTGAAAAGATCAACAAAATTGACAGACCACTAGCAAGACTAATAAAGAAGAAAAGAGAGAAGAATCAAATCGACACAATTAAAAATGATAAAGGGGATATCACCACTGACCTCACAGAAATACAAACTACCATCAGAGAATACTATAAACACCTCTACGCAAATAAACTGGAAAATCTAGAAGAAATGGATAATTTCCTGGACACTTACACTCTTCCAAGACTAAACCAGGAAGAAGTTGAATCCCTGAATAGACCAATAGCAGGCTCTGAAATTGAGGCAATAATTAATAGCCTACCAACCAAAAAAAGTCCAGGACCAGATGGATTCACAGCTGAATTCTACCAGAGGTACAAGGAGGAGTTGGTACCATTCCTTCTGAAACTATTCCAATCAATAGAAAAAGAGGGAATCCTCCCTAACTCATTTTATGAGGCCAACATCATCCTGATACCAAAGCCTGGCAGAGATACAACAAAAAAAGAGAATTTTAGACCAATATCCCTGATGAACATCGATGCAAAAATCCTCAATAAAATACTGGCAAACCGGATTCAGCAACACATCAAAAAGCTTATCCACCATGATCAAGTGGGCTTCATCCCTGGGATGCAAGGCTGGTTCAACATTCGCAAATCAATAAACATAATCCAGCATATAAACAGAACCAAAGACAAGAACCACATGATTATTTCAATAGATGCAGAAAAGGCTTTTGACAAAATTCAACAGCCCTTCATGCTAAAAACGCTCAATAAATTCGGTATTGATGGAACGTACCTCAAAATAATAAGAGCTATTTATGACAAACCCACAGCCAATATCAT
>NW_020259192.1:0-5322 GCF_003255815.1 Theropithecus gelada | reverse complement strand
CATTCTGAAAATGTTTTGTAACTCAATTGTGGTGATGGATATATAGCTTCATACCTTTGTCAAAACTCAGAGAATGGTACACTCACAATTGGCACATTTTATTACATGTAAGTCATACCTCAAAAAAGCTGAGTTGGTGACAAAGATTTATATATGTTGTTGATAGAAGAACAAATCCAAATGCTTATTAAACATGGAAATATATTTATCCCCATAAATAATAAGGGAAGTACAAATTACAACAAAAAGCATATCACAGTCATAATAAGAGTAAAAATCACAGGGTCGGACAATTCAAAATCTAATAAGTATATGAGAAAATTCTAGACAGCAGTGTGAACTGCTACATTTGCTTCAGACAGCAATTTAACAATATCTGGTAAAGCTGAAAAAGCACACACTCTATAACAGCAAGTCCACTTCTAGGTATATATCCTAGACAGAATACTGCACATATACAGAAGAAAAGCACACAGAAGTGCACATTTTAGATTTCATTGCTTGTAATAAAAAAATTGGAAATAATATATTAAGATGGGGAAATATATAAACTTTAGAATTATAAAATGGTTAAAATTAAAGAAATATATATATACAGAAAGTTCAAAAATATAATTTTGAAGAAAAAATCCTACAGTGACACATTCAGTGTGAGATCATTTATGTGAACTTAAAGCACATAATAAAACAATCTCTGAAAACAGAAATTGGATGGATGCACACACCAAATTTTAATAATTTTAATAAAGGTATGTTGGACTAGAAGCAGAACAAAGGTGATTTTAACTGTATTTATAGTATTTTAATTATTGTAAAATAGTTGATGCAAAAATGACAAAGATCAGCATTTATTTATTTTAGATGGTTGATCACACACATTTGAATATTATTTTCTAAGTCTCTGTAGTTTTAAGCATTTCAAAATCTAAAGAAGAATAATTTTAAAATACCATAAAAATATGAATAAAGGACTAGAAATCAGTAACTTTTAATTAATATCCTGGATTCTGAGACAACTTTAAACTCGACAGTAGTATTTACCATGGTGTCATATTTAGCATTTATCTTGAATTCACAAACCGAATTCACTAATTTTGTCTCCATTTTTCAAATTTTTAGCATTTGTAGACTACTATAACAACCATACTCTTTTAGGCTAAGTGTTGGAAGATAGTAATAGATTTCTGGCTGTGTGACTAAAGAAATCTTACCGTACTAACGTAACTCCAAGATCACTATTCAAGCTCATCACTCTCACTGTTCCTTCGCGTGGTCATCGTGCCCACCTATGAGGTGTCCAAAGCCAAAAGCCCATGCCCATTTAGAACCTTTTTTGCTCCCATGACTCTCTTTTCCATTTGGCTTGTCTATTACCCTGGCCATTATTTACACACTAAGGTTCATTCTTTGAGTTCATAAGACAACAGTTTCTGAGGTCTTTAAATTTTACGAGAGGAACTTATGATATTCTGCTCAACTATAAGGATACACAAAATTAATTCACTTGAAAGCTCCCCTCCCTTTCTTTTTAACAAGATTGTGCTGACTATTTTTATCTGATAAAGAGGATCACTCTACAAATATTATTTGTCTCAAATGATGACTCACCTCTGGATAAAGATGGAAGCGTTTTACTGTATTAATTACAAGAGGATATTCAGTAAGCCTGTCATTCATAATCATCCACAGTCCTTCCAAAAATGAAGGTGCTTCAATAATGGTCTTGAAGTAGGAATAATAAAGTCCCTTTAAAAAAAAAAAGCACATATTGTCAATGTAATTAAAACTTTAAAATAATTATTTTTATCACTTCTATAGAACATTTTTTTCCGAAAAAAAAGGTCAATAATAAGACTTCCTAATTACTCCTCGCTGTTTTGCATTCTTGGACTTTAAAAAGCACGTATTTTCAGGTGATCACTGTACTATTCTTTCAAATTTTCTATAGGCTTTCAAACTAAAGAGTTGGAGGGATGGTCAAACGATTTAAAGAGTTTCTCTAATAATGTCTTAAAAGGTGTAGACTGTATATGTTTAATTTTCCCAAATCTGGTTTTATCCCTCACATTTGAGATGCTTGAAGGTTCACATCTGATTAATTCTGTCATAAACAGGGATGCCTTCATGCCTCTGTACAACTTTGCATATAGAAAATTACTTCTTTTTTTCCCATGCTCTTAGGAAATAAAATATAATGACCATAAGTATCATGAGCAAGGAATCCAATGCTTCTAGCTTACTTCATAGCTCCATCAAATCCTCTGTGCAAGGTGAAAGCTCAATGTCGATTGACTATTGTTGCTCACAAATGCTATATACTAAAAAGCATATTATTTTAGTGTCTTACACTTCAGCATATAAAATAAAGGCTTCATTAGGATAGTAAAAGTGCTGTTGAGTTAAAATTCATGGATTAACAACAGCATGTTGTGTCTTATTTCCCCATCAGTTTCTTGCTTTCGCTCCTAAAATCTAAAAAGCTAAAAAGGGCCACATTGCTTAAAATGCCCTTTCCCTAAAAAATGCTATATGCTATAATCATATCTGCCTCATCCAACACGAGTAACTGCTAAATTAAAGGTCTGTTTTAGCTGATGTCTGAAAGGCCATTACCTCATAGCTGATTGGCAAAATATGAGTTCATAAAGAATTTTCCTTTCTGCTTAGGAAGATAACAAAACAATACAAGAATTAAAGGATACCTAATATGCAAAAGTCTATATTTAGGGAAATATTAAAAATATAAGTTACTTATAACAGCTATTATTTTGTGTTAAGTATTCTGTTATGTGTTGCCATTCACTATCTCCCTTCATTTTCCCTAAACCCCTCTAAGGTTGGCATTGTTTTTATTGAGCAGATGAAATTACTGAGAATCTGAGAGGTTACCTGACTAGCCATCATACAGGAAAGCACAGAACTGCTATTAGAATCCAGCAGTCTGTCACCAAAGTCCAGACTCTGCCACAGTTACACTCTTTATTTAATAGTATTTTATATTCTGTCTTTGGAAATACCTTTAAAATGTTCAAACGTCATACATATGTTAATGTATCCAATGCTTTGAAACTTTATAGGGGCAATATAGGGATGAAAATTAAAAAGCAGTGACTGAGGGGCCTAGCATGGGCAAATTCATAGAGACAGAAAATATAGTTGGGTGTGATTAGTGTCTAGTGGGTGGAGTTTCTGTTTGGGATAGCAAAAAGTTCTGGATGTGGACAGTGATAATAGCTGCAAGACATCACAAATGTACTTAATGTCACTGAATTGTACGCTTAAATGATAAACATTGAAATTTTTTATTACAAATTTAAATCTAAATTTTACCATAATTTAAACAAAAAGCAATGGCCAGAGTGAGGAGAGCCAGTTTCAATGCTTCACTAGGCCCCCGACCAGCTGCAAGTAGATCTGGAAGATGGACGGTTGTGGTGTCTTCTAAATGTAAAATTGTGCAATTTTGGCATTCGCTATCCCACTTACTCCTCACAATAATTATGTGAGATGTGCATGGCAGAAAACTCCATTTTAAAGATTAAGTATCGAAAAACAGAAAATTATTTAAAAATTATATCAAAAGTTATCTCTTAAAAGAGATTATCTTGAAATCAAAAGACAGCCAAATAATAATCATCACCATTAAAAGACCCAGGTGAAACATGGGATCTCCCAACTGTAGCCAAAGAGAAAACAATTTCTGATAACATCTCATTTCATTTCGCTTTATCACTTCCTCAATGCTTCCTCTGACCTCCTTCCTCACCTATTATAATTCATCTTTCTTATCTTAACAAGAAGTCTGCAGTAGGAAAGAGTGAGAGATAATGAAATAAGTAACAGAAAAATAATCTCAAACACTTTACTATTTAAATAATAAACCTGGGTTATAGCTTATGAAACAGTGCAGTTCACCAAAAGTTCGTTTCAATTCCTAATACATTTCTACCTCATAGTCTTGCTATTCTTAAACCACAAATTAATTCGTTAGAAGAAGAAACCTAACCATTTCAGTGCGAAAAGTCATCTCCCGTTCCAAAGATGAGAGGTGAGAGAAATGACGATCATTTTCAAAAAGTGTTACTAAATGTAACCTAGAAAAAAATGAAGTATCATATTACAATAAGAACAAGTTTTAAACCCAACAGTAAAATAAGTGATAAGTAAGAAAGCCATAAAAAGAAAACAATAAATTGTTATAATAGTAATTTTATAATTTGCTTACTAACTTGTATGTTTTTAAGCATTTATAATCCAGTATGGCACACACCTGAAATTCCTTAACTCAGTGGTTTTTAAGCTTAATTGTGGCCTGGTGCGTTGGCTCATGCCTGTAATCCCAGCACTTTCAGAGCCCAAGGCAGGCAGATCACTTGAGGTGAGGAGTTCAAGACCAGCCTGCCCAATATGGTGAAACCCCCGTCTCTACTAAAAATACAAAAATTAGCCAGCCATGGTAGTGCATGTCTGTAATCCTGGCTGCTAGGGAGGCTGAGGCAGGAGAACTGCTTGAACCCAGGGGGCAGAGGATGCAGTGAGCAGAGATCATGCCACTGCACTCCAGCCTGGGCGACAGAGTGAGATTCTGTCTCCAAAAAAACCCACCTTAATTGTACATCTAAAATTCATGTGGCTTTTTTTACCCTTCCTTCCATCCCAGGCCTCTAAATAAGAACAGAGGCAGGTTATTGTTTGTTTCTTAAGTTTCAAGTGATTCTAATCTACCAGCCTTGGGAAATACCTCCATAACTGTTGAAAAAGGTTCAAAATATAATTTTAAATAAAATTACTTTAGATCAAAGCAGACTTACAATAAGTATAATATCACATAAGGGATCAACTTTCAAGTGCCAAAGAATGCAGGTGTGTGCTTGAAGACATTTTAGTAGTGAATCAACAGCTGTAGGCAGTGAAGAAAGGAGCATATGTGATAAACAAAATTAGCTGCAGTCAACAATCATGCTATAGCTAACTTATGTAGTCAGTACTTGCCAGTGAAGCTGAAAATAAAGCAAAGTTCCATATATTAACCCTGTTTTCCACCAACCCTTCTTAACATGTAGGACATATGCCAGGGTACCAAAAACTGCAGGAATATTCCCTACCATTGCAGCCTCAGTTCTAACATCAAAATCTCCCTGCAGACTAAATGCCTAGAGCAGCACTGTGTCTACAGAACACAGGGGCAAATCTCATACCTCCCAAGGGTAGAAATCGCTGAGTACAGGTAAAAATAAAATATTCCAGAGGGAAATATTATTTTACGAAGTTTTTAAAACACTTTTGTAAAATAATATACACAGGCTTGCACACTGAAAGACT
>NW_020259191.1:0-5323 GCF_003255815.1 Theropithecus gelada | reverse complement strand
AAATCCTCAACAAAAAACTAGCAAACTGAATTCAATAACACATTAAAGGGGCGGAGCAAGATGGCCGAATAGGAGCAGCTCCAGTCTTCAACTCCCAGCGCCAGCGACACAGAAGACCGGTGATTTCGGCATTTTCAACTGAGGTACTGGGTTCATCTCACTGGGGAGTGCCGGACGATCGGTACTGGTCAGCTGCTGCAGCCCGACCAGCGAGAGCTGAAGCAGGGCGAGGCATTGCCTCACCTGAGAAGCGCAAGGGGGAAGGGAATCCCTTTTCCTAGCCAGGGGAACTGAGACACACAACACCTGGAGAATCGGGTAACTCCCACCCCAATACTGCGCTTTGAGCAAACAGGCACACCAGGAGATCATATCCCACACCTGGCCGGGAGGGTCCCACACCCACGGAGCCTCCCTCATTGCTATTACAGCAGTCTGTGATCTACCGGCAAGGCAGCAGCGAGGCTGGGGGAGGGGCGCCCGCCATTGCTGAGGCTTAAGTAGGTAAACAAAGCTGCTGGGAAGCTCGAACTGGGTGGAGCTCACAGCAGCTCAAGGAAACCTGCCTGTCTCTGTAGACTCCACCTCTGGGGGCAGGGCACAGAAAACAATAACAAAGCAGCAGACACCTCTGCAGACGCAAACGACTCTGTCTGACAGCTTTGGAGAGAGCAGTGGATCTCCCAACACGGAGGTTGAGATCTGAGAAGGGACAGACTCCCTGATCAAGCGGGTCCCTGACCCCTGAGTAGCCTAACTGGGAGACATCCCCCACTAGGGGCAGTCTGACACCCCACACCTCACAGGGTGGAGTACACCCCTGAGAGGAAGCTTCCAAAGCAAGAATCAGACAGGTACACTTGCTGTTCAGAAATATTCTATCTTCTGCAGCCTCTGCTGCTGTTACCCAGGCAAACAGGGTCTGGAGTGGACCTCAAGCAATCTCCAACAGACCTACAGCTGAGGGTCCTGACTGTTAGAAGGAAAACTATCAAACAGGAAGGACACCTACACCAAAACCCCATCAGTACATCACCATCATCAAAGACCAGAGGCAGATAAAACCACAAAGATGGGGAAAAAGCAGGGCAGAAAAGCTGGAAATTCAAAAAACAAGAGCGCATCTCCCCCGGCAAAGGAGCGCAGCTCATCGCCAGCAACGGATCAAAGCTGGACGGAGAATGACTTTGACGAGATGAGAGAAGAAGGCTTCAGTCCATCAAATTTCTCAGAGCTAAAGGAGGAATTACGTACCCAGCGCAAAGAAACTAAAAATCTTGAAAAAAAAGTGGAAGAATTGACGGCTAGACTAATTAATGCAGAGAAGGTCATAAACGAAATGAAAGAGATGAAAACCATGACACGAGAAATACGTGACAAATGCACAAGCTTCAGTAACCGACTCGATCAACTGGAAGAAAGAGTATCAGCGATTGAGGATCAAATGAATGAAATGAAGCGAGAAGAGAAACCAAAAGAAAAAAGAAGAAAAAGAAATGAACAAAGCCTGCAAGAAGTATGGGATTATGTAAAAAGACCAAATCTACATCTGATTGGGGTGCCTGAAAGTGAGGGGGAAAATGGAACCAAGTTGGAAAACACTCTTCAGGATATCATCCAGGAGAACTTCCCCAACCTAGTAGGGCAGGCCAACATTCAAATCCAGGAAATACAGAGAATGCCACAAAGATACTCCTCGAGAAGAGCAACTCCAAGACACATAATTGCCAGATTCACCAAAGTTGAAATGAAGGAAAAAATCTTAAGGGCAGCCAGAGAGAAAGGTCGGGTTACCCACAAAGGGAAGCCCATCAGACTCACAGCAGATCTCTCGGCAGAAACTCTACAAGCCAGAAGAGAGTGGGGGCCAATATTCAACATTCTTAAAGAAAAGAATTTTCAACCCAGAATTTCATATCCAGCCAAACTAAGTTTCATAAGTGAAGGAGAAATAAAATCCTTTACAGATAAGCAAATGCTTAGAGATTTTGTCACCACTAGGCCTGCCTTACAAGAGACCCTGAAGGAAGCACTCAACATGGAAAGGAACAACCGGTACCAGCCATTGCAAAAACATGCCAAAATGTAAAGACCATCAAGGCTAGGAAGAAACTGCATCAACTAACGAGCAAAATAACCAGTTAATATCATAATGGCAGGATCAAGTTCACACATAACAATCTTAACCTTAAATGTAAATGGACTAAATGCTCCAATTAAAAGACACAGACTGGCAAACTGGATAAAGAGTCAAGACCCATCAGTCTGCTGTATTCAGGAGACCCATCTCACACGCAGAGACATACATAGGCTCAAAATAAAGGGATGGAGGAAGATTTACCAAGCAAATGGAGAACAAAAAAAAGCGGGGGTTGCAATACTAGTCTCTGATAAAACAGACTTTAAACCATCAAAGATCAAAAGAGACAAAGAAGGCCATTACATAATGGTAAAGGGATCAATTCAACAGGAAGAGCTAACTATCCTAAATATATATGCACCCAATACAGGAGCACCCAGATTCATAAAGCAAGTCCTTAGAGACTTACAAAGAGACTTAGACTCCCATACAATAATAATGGGAGACTTCAACACTCCACTGTCAACATTAGACAGATCAACGAGACAGAAAGTTAACAAGGATATCCAGGAATTGAACTCATCTCTGCAGCAAGCAGACCTAATAGACATCTATAGAACTCTCCACCCCAAATCAACAGAATATACATTCTTCTCAGCACCACATCGTACTTATTCCAAAATTGACCACGTAATTGGAAGTAAAGCACTCCTCAGCAAATGTACAAGAACAGAAATTATAACAAACTGTCTCTCAGACCACAGTGCAATCAAACTAGAACTCAGGACTAAGAAACTCAATCAAAACCGCTCAACTACATGGAAACTGAACAACCTGCTCCTGAATGACTACTGGGTACATAACGAAATGAAGGCAGAAATAAAGATGTTCTTTGAAACCAATGAGAACAAAGATACAACATACCAGAATCTCTGGGACACATTTAAAGCAGTGTGTAGAGGGAAATTTATAGCACTAAATGCTCACAAGAGAAAGCAGGAAAGATCTAAAATTGACACTCTAACATCGCAATTAAAAGAACTAGAGAAGCAAGAGCAAACACATTCGAAAGCTAGCAGAAGGCTAGAAATAACTAAGATCAGAGCAGAACTGAAGGAGATAGAGACACAAAAAACCC
Organism: Theropithecus gelada; assembly: GCF_003255815.1. Taxonomy (NCBI): domain Eukaryota; kingdom Metazoa; phylum Chordata; class Mammalia; order Primates; family Cercopithecidae; genus Theropithecus; species Theropithecus gelada. The sequence continues at coordinate 2,105 of NW_020259191.1, read as the reverse complement.
TCCAAAAAATCAATGAATCCAGGAGTTGGTTTTTTGAAAAGATCAACAAAATTGACAGACCACTAGCAAGACTAATAAAGAAGAAAAGAGAGAAGAATCAAATCGACGCAATTAAAAATGAAAAAGGGGATATCACCACCGACCCCACAGAAATACAAACTACCATCAGAGAATACTATAAACACCTCTACGCAAATAAACTGGAAAATCTAGAAGAAATGGATAATTTCCTGGACACTTACACTCTTCCAAGACTAAACCAGGAAGAAGTTGAATCCCTGAATAGACCAATAGCAGGCTCTGAAATCGAGGCAACAATTAATAGCCTACCAACCAAAAAAAGTCCAGGACCAGATGGATTCACAGCTGAATTCTACCAGAGGTACAAGGAGGAGTTGGTACCATTCCTTCTGAAACTATTCCAATCAATAGAAAAAGAGGGAATCCTCCCTAACTCATTTTATGAGGCCAACATCATCCTGATACCAAAGCCTGGCAGAGATACAACAAAAAAAGAGAATTTTAGACCAATATCTCTGATGAACATCGATGCAAAAATCCTCAATAAAATACTGGCAAACCGGATTCAGCAACACATCAAAAAGCTTATCCACCATGATCAAGTGGGCTTCATCCCTGGGATGCAAGGCTGGTTCAACATTCGCAAATCAATAAACATAATCCAACATATAAACAGAACCAAAGACAAGAACCACATGATTATTTCAATAGATGCAGAAAAGGCTTTTGACAAAATTCAACAGCCCTTCATGCTAAAAACGCTCAATAAATTCGGTATTGATGGAACGTACCTCAAAATAATAAGAGCTATTTATGACAAACCCACAGCCAATATCATACTGAATGGGCAAAAACTGGAAAAATTCCCTTTGAAAACTGGCACAAGACAGGGATGCCCTCTCTCACCACTCCTATTCAACATAGTGTTGGAAGTTCTGGCTAGGGCAATCAGGCAAGAGAAAGAAATCAAGGGTATTCAGTTAGGAAAAGAAGAAGTCAAATTGTCCCTCTTTGCAGATGACATGATTGTATATTTAGAAAACCCCATTGTCTCAGCCCAAAATCTCCTTAAGCTGATAAGCAACTTCAGCAAAGTCTCAGGATACAAAATTAATGTGCAAAAATCACAAGCATTCTTATACACTAGTAACAGACAAACAGAGAGCCAAATCAGGAATGAACTTCCATTCACAATTGCTTCAAAGAGAATAAAATACCTAGGAATCCAACTGACAAGGGATGTAAAGGACCTCTTCAAGGAGAACTACAAACCACTGCTCAGTGAAATAAAAGAGGACACAAACAAATGGAAGAACATACCATGCTCATGGATAGGAAGAATCAATATCGTGAAAATGGCCATACTGCCCAAGGTAATTTATAGATTCAATGCCATCCCCATCAAGCTACCAATGAGTTTCTTCACAGAATTGGAAAAAACTGCTTTAAAGTTCATATGGAACCAAAAAAGAGCCCGCATCTCCAAGACAATCCTAAGTCAAAAGAACAAAGCTGGAGGCATCACGCTACCTGACTTCAAACTATACTACAAGGCTACAGTAACCAAAACAGCATGGTACTGGTACCAAAACAGAGATATAGACCAATGGAACAGAACAGAGTCCTCAGAAATAATACCACACATCTACAGCCATCTGATCTTTGACAAACCTGAGAGAAACAAGAAATGGGGAAAGGATTCCCTATTTAATAAATGGTGCTGGGAAAACTGGCTAGCCATAAGTAGAAAGCTGAAACTGGATCCTTTCCTTACTCCTTATACGAAAATTAATTCAAGATGGATTAGAGACTTAAATGTTAGACCTAATACCATAAAAATCCTAGAGGAAAATCTAGGTAGTACCATTCAGGACATAGGCATGGGCAAAGACTTCATGTCTAAAACACCAAAAGCAACGGCAGCAAAAGCCAAAATTGACAAATGGGATCTCATTAAACTAAAGAGCTTCTGCACAGCAAAAGAAACTACCATCAGAGTGAACAGGCAACCTACAGAATGGGAGAAAATTTTTGCAATCTACTCATCTGACAAAGGGCTAATATCCAGAACCTACAAAGAACTC
>NW_020259190.1:0-5326 GCF_003255815.1 Theropithecus gelada | reverse complement strand
CGTGAGGGGAAAGCTGTAACTCTGTGACATGATTTCACAGAACACAAAGAAGTTTCTCAGAAAGCTTCTTTCTCTTTGTTATCGGAGGATATTTCCTTTGGCTCTATAGTCTTCAAAGGGATCCGAAATATCTGTTCTCAGATTCCACAGAAATAAGGCTAGCAAAGAGATCCACGAAATACAGATGTAACACTGTGAGAAGAATTAACAGAACACTAAGCAGTTTCTCTGAAAGCTTCTTTCCAGATTTCATCTGAGGGTATTTCCTTTTTCACCATAGCCCTCTATGGGCTTCCAAATATCACTTTGCCAATTCCACAAGAACTGTCTTAGCGAAAGGCTTCTTTAGCGGAAAGCTGTAACTCTGTGAGATGATTTCACAGAACACAAAGAAGTGTCTCAGAAAGCTTCTTTCTCTTTGTTATCGCAGGATATTTCCTTTGGCCCTATAGTCTTCAAAGGGATCCGAAATATCTGTTGTCAGATTCCACAGAAATAATGCTAGCAAGGAGATCCACGAAATACAGATGTAACTCTGTGAGAAGAATTAAGAGAACACTAAGCCGTTTCTCTGAAAGCTTCTTTCCAGATTTCATCTGAGGATATTTCCTTTTTCACCATAGCCCTCTATGGGCTTCCAAATATGACTTTGCCAATTTCACAACAACTGTCTTAGCGAAAGGCTTCTTTAGCGGAAAGCTGTAAATCTGTGAGATTATTTCACAGAACACAAAGAGGTTTCTCAGAAAGCTTCTGTCTCTTTGTTATCAGAGGATATTTCCTCTGGCCCTATAGTCTTCAAAGGGATACGAAATATCTGTTCTCAGATTCCACAGAAATAAGGATAGCAAAGAGATCCACGAAATACAGATGTAACTCTGTGAGAAGAATTAACAGAACACTAAGTAGTTTCTCTGAAAGATTCTTTCCAGATTTCATCTGGGGATATTTCCTTTTTCACCATAGCCCTCTATGGGCTTCCAAATATCACTTTGCCAATTCCACAAGAACTGTCATAGCGAAAGGCTTCTTAAGGGGAAATCTGTAACTCTGTGAGATGATTTCACAGAACACAAAGAAGTTTCTCAGAAAGCTTCTGTCTCTTTGTTATCGGAGGATATTTCCTTTGGCCCTATAGTCTTCAAAGGGATCCGAAACATCTGTTCTCAGATTCCACAGAAATAAGGCTAGCAAAGAGATCCACGAAATACAGATGTAACTCTGAGAGATGAATTAACAGAACACTAAGCAGTTTCTCAGAAAGCTTCTTTCCAGATTTCTACGGAGGATATTTCCTTTTTCACCATAGCTCTCTATGGGCTTCCAAATATCACTTTGCCAATTCCACAAGAACTGTCTTAGCGAAAGGCTTCTTTAGCGGAAAGGTGTAACTCTGTGACATGATTTCACAGAACACAATGAATTTTCTCAGAAAGCTTCTTTCTCTTTGTTATCGGAGGATATTTCCTTTGGCCCTATAGTCTTCAAAGGGATCCGAAATATCTGTTCTCAGATTCCAGAGAAATAAGGCTAGCAAAGAGATCCACGAAATACAACTGTAACTCTGTGAGATGAATTAACAGAACATTAAGCAGTTTCTCAGAAAGCTTATTTCCAGATTTCATCTTAGGATATTTCCGTTTTTCACCATAGCCCTCTATGGGCTTCCAAATATCACTTTGCCAATTCCACAACAACTGTCTTAGCGAAAGGCTTCTTGAGGGAAAAGCTGTAACTCTGTGAGGTCATTTCACAGAACACAAAGAAGTCTCTCAGAAAGCTTCCTTCTCTTTGTTATCAGAGGAAATTTCCTTTGGCCCTATAGTCTTCCAAGGGATCCGAAATATCTGTACTAAGATTCCACAGAAATAAGGCTAGCAAAGAGATTCACGAAATACAGATGTAACTCTGTGAGATGAATTAACAGAACACTAAGCAGTTTCTCAGGAAGCTTCTTTCCAGATTTCATCTGAGGATAGTTCCTTTTTCACCATAGAACTCTATGGACTTCCAAATATCACTTTCCCAATTCCACAAGAACTGTCTGAGCGAAAGGCTTCTTGAGGGGAAAGCTGTAGCTCTGTGAGATAATTTCACAGAACACAAAGAAGTTTCTCAGAAACCTTCTTTCTCTGTGTTATCGGAGGATAGTTACTTTCGCCCTATAGTCTTCAAAGGGATCCGAAATATGTGTTCTCAGATTGCACAGAAATAAGGCTAGCAAAGAGATCCACGAAATACAGATGTAAGTCTGTGAGATGAATTAACAGAATACTAAGCAGTTTCTCCGAAACCTTCTTTCCAGATTTCATCGGAGGATATTTCCTTTTTCACCATAGCCCTGTATGGGCTTCCAAATATCACTTTGCCAAGACCACAAGAACTGTCTTAGCGAAAGGCTTCTTTAGCGGAAAGCTGTAACGCTGTGAGATGATTTCACAGAAGACAAAGTAGTTTCTCAGAAAGCTTCTTTCTCTTTGTTATCGGAGGATATTTCCTTTGGCCCTATAGCCTTCAAAGGTATCCGAAATATCTGTTCTCAGATTCCACAGAAATAAGGCTAGCAAAGAGATCCACGAAATACAGATGTAAGTCTGTGAGTGGAAGTCACACATCCCAGAGCTGTTTCTCAGAAATCTTCTTTCCAGATTTCATGTAAGGATATTTCCTTTTTCACCATAGCCCTCTATGGGCTTCCAAATATCACATTGCCAATTCCACAAAAACTGTGTTAGCGAAAGGCTTCTTGAGGGCAAAGCTGTAACTCTGTGAGATGATTTCACAGAACACAAAGAAGTGTCTCAGAAAGTTTCTTTCTCTTTCTTATCGGAGGATATTTCCTTTGGCCCTATAGTCTTCAAAGGGATCCGAAATATCTGTTCTCAGATTCCACAGAAATAAGGCTAGCAAAGAGATGCACGAAATACTGATGGAACTCTGTGAGATGAATTAACAGAACACTAAGCAGTTTCTGAGAAAGCTTCTTTAGAGATTTCATCGGAGGATATTTCCCTTTTCATCATACCCATCTATGGGCTTCCAAATATCACTTTGCCAATTCCACAAGAACTGTCCTAGCGAAAGGCTTCTTGAGGGGAAAGCTGTAACTCTGTGAGATGATTTCACAGAACACAAAGAAGTTTCTCAGAAAGCTTCTTTCTCTTTGTTATCGCAGGATATTTCGTTTGGCCGTATAGTCTTCAAAGGGATCCGAAATATCTGTTCTCAGATTCCACAGAAATAAGGCTAGCAAAGAGATCCACGAAATACAGATGTACCTCTGTGAGAAGAATTAACAGAACACTAAGCAGTTTCTCGGAAAGCTTCTTTCCAGATTTAATCGGAGGATATTTCCTTTTTCACCATAGCCCTCTATGGGCTTCCAAATATCACTTTGCCAATTCCACAAGAACTGTCTTAGCGAAAGGCTTCTTTAGCGGAAAGCTGTAACTCTGTGACATGATTTCACAGAACACAAAGAAGTTTCTCAGAAAGCTTCTGTCTCTTTGTTATCGGAGGATATTTCCTTTGGCCTATAGTCTTCAAAGGGATCCAAAATATCTGCTCTCAGATTCCACAGAAATAAGGCTAGCAAAGAGATCCATGAAATACAGATGTAACTCTGTGAGAATAATTAACAGAACACTAAGCAGTTTCTCTGAAAGCTTCTTTCCAGATTTCATCTGAGGATATTTCCTTTTTCACCATAGCCCTCTATGGGCTTCCAAATATCACTTTGACAATTCCACAAGAACTGTCTTAGTGAAAGGTTTCTTTAGCGGAAAGCTGTAACTCTGTGACATGATTCAACAGAAAACAAAGAAGTTTCTCAGAAAGGATCTTTCTCTTTGTTATCGGAGGATATTTCCTTTGGCCCTATAGTCTTCAAAGGGATCCGAAATATCTGTTCTCAGATCCCACAGAAATAAGTCTAGCAAGGTGATCCACGAAATACAGATGTAACTCAGTGAGAAGAATTAACAGAACACTAAGCAGTTTCTCAGAAAGCTTCTTTAGAGATTTCATCGGAGGATATTTCCTTTTTCACCATACCCATCTATGGGCTTCCAAATATCACTTTGCCAATTCCACAGGAACTGTCTTAGCGAAAGGCTTCTTGAGGGGAAAGCTGTAACTCTGTGAGATGATTTCACAGAACACAAAGAAATTTGTCAGAACGCTTCTTTCTCTTTGTTATCGGAGGATAATTCCTTTGTCCCTATAGTCTTCAAAGGGATCCGAAATATCTGTTATCAGATTCTACAGAAATAAGGCTAGCAAAGAGATCCACGAAATACAGATGTAACGCTGTGAGTGGAAGTCACACATCACAGAGCAGTTTCTCAGAAAGCTTCTTTCCAGATTTCATCTGAGGATATATCCTTTTTCACCATAGTCCTCTATGGGCTTCCAAATGTCACTTTCCCAATTCCCCAAGAACTCTCTTAGCGAAAGGCTTCTTGAGGGGAAAGCTGTTACTCTGTGAGATGATTTCACAGAACACAAAGAAGTTTGTCATAAAGCTTCTGTCTCTTTGTTATCACAGGATATTTCCTTTGGCCGTATAGTCTTCAAAGGGATCCGAAATATCTGTTCTCAGATTCCACAGAAATAAGGCTAGCAAAGAGATCCACGAAATACAGATATAACACTGTGAGATGAATTAACAGAACACTAAGCAGTTTCTCAGAAAGCTTNGGAGGATATTTCCTTTGGCCCTGTAGTCTTTAAAGGGATCCGAAATATCTGTTCTCAGATTCCACAGAAATAAGGCTAGCAAAGAGATCCACGAAATACAGATGTAACTCTGCGAGATGAATTAACAGAACACTAAGCAGTTTCTCAGAAAGCTTCTTTCCAGATTTCATCTGAGGATATTTCCTTTTTCACCATAGCCCTCTATGGGCTTCAAAATATCACTTTGCCAATTCCACGAGACCTGTCTTAGCGAAAGGCTTCTTTAGCGGAAAGCTGTAACTCTGTGACGTGATTTCACAGAACACAATGAAGTTTCTCAGAAAGCTTCTTTCTCTTTGTTATCGGAGGATATTTAATTGGCCCTATAGTCTTCAAAGGGATCCGAAATATCTGTTCTCAGATTCCACAGATATCAGGCTAGCAAAGAGATCCACGAAATACAGATGTAACTCTGTGAGATGAATTAACAGAACACTAAGCAGTTTCTCAGAAAGCTTCTTTTCAGTTTTCATCTGAGGATATTTCCTTTTTCACCACAGCCCTCTATGGGCTTCCAAATATCACTTTGCCAATTCCACAAGAACTGTCTTAGCGAAAGGCTTCTTGAGGGGAAAGCTGTAGCTCTGTG
>NW_020259189.1:0-5328 GCF_003255815.1 Theropithecus gelada | reverse complement strand
ATCCGAAATATCTGTTCTGAGATTCCACAGAAATAAGGCTAGCAAAGAGATCCACGAAACAGAGATGTAACACTGTGAGATGAATTAACAGAACACTAAGCAGTTTCTCTGAAAGTTTCTTTCCAGATTTCATCTGAGGATATTTCCTTTTTCACCATAGCCCTCCATGTGCTTCCAAATATCGCTTTGGCAATTCCACAATAACTGTCTTAGCGAAAGGCTTCTTGAGGGGAAAGCTGTAACACTGTGAGATGATTTCACAGAACACAAAGAAGTTTCCCAGAAAACTTCTTTGTCTTTGTTATCGGAGGATATTTCCTTTGGACCTGTAGTTAGTCTTCAAAAGGGTCCGAAATATCTGTTCTCAGATTCCACAGAAATTATGCTAGCAAAGAGATCCACGAAACAGAGATGTAACTCGGTGAGATGAATGAACAGAATACGAAGGAGTTTCTCAGAAAGCTTCTTTCCAGATTTCATCTGAGGATATTTCCTTCTTCACCATAGCCCTCTATGGGCTTCCAAATATCAGTTTGCCAATTCCACAAGAACTGTCGTAGCAAAAGGCTTCTTGAGGGGAAAGATGTAACTCTGTGAGTCGATTTCACAGGACACAAAGAAGTTTCTCAGAAAGCTTCTTTCTCTTTGTTATCAGAGGATATTTCCTTTGGCCCTACAGTCTTCAAAGGGATCCGAAATATCTGTTCTCAGATTCCACAGAAATAAGGCTAGCAAAGAGATCCACGAAACAGAGATGTAACTCTGTGAGATGAATTAACAGAACACAGAGCAGTTTCTCAGAAAGATTCTTTCCAGATAACATCTGAGGATATTTCCTTTTTCACCATAGCCCTCTATGGGCTTCCAACTATCACTTTGCCAATTCCACAAGAACTGTCTTAGCGAAAGGCTTCTTGAGGAGAAAGCTGTAACTCTGTGAGATGATTTCACAGAACACAAAGAAGTTTCTCAGAAAGCTTCTTTCTCTTTGTTATCGGAGGTTATTTCCTTTGGCCCTATAGTCTTCAAAGGGATCTGAAATATCTGTTCTCAGATTCCACAGAAATAATGCTAGCAAAGAGATCCACGAAACAGAGATGTAACTCTGTGAGATGAATTAACAGAACGCTAAGCAGTTTCTCAGAAAGCTTCTTTCCAGATTACATCTGAGGATATTTCCTTTGTCACCATAGCCCTCTATGGGCTGCCAAATATCACTTTGCCAATTCCACAAGAACTGTCTTAACGAAAAGCTTCTTGAAGGGAAAGCTGTAACTCTGTGAGGTGATTTAAGAGAACACAAACAAGTTTCTCAGAAAGCTTCTTTCTCTTTCTTATCGGGGGATATTTCCGTTGGCCCTGTAGTCTTCAAAGGGATCCGAAATATCTGTTCTCAGATTCCGCAGAAATAAGGCTGGCAAAGAGATCCACGAAACAGAGATGTAACTCTGTGAGATGAATTCACAGAACACTAAGCACTTTCTCAGAAAGCTTCTTTCCAGATTTCATCTGAGGATATTTCCTTTTTCACCATAGCCATCTATGGGCTTCCAAATATCGCTTTGCCAATTCCACAACAACAGTCTTAGCGAAAGGCTTCTTGAGGGGAAAGCTGTAACTCCGTGAGATGATTTCACAGAACACAAAGAAGTGTCTCAGAAAGTTTCTTTCTCTTTGTTATCGGAGGATATTTCCTTTGGTCCTATAGTCTTCCAAGGGATAAGAAATATCTGTTCTCAGATTCCACAGAAATAAGGCTAACAAAGAGATCCACGAAACAGAGATGTAACTCTGTGAGATGAATTAACAGAACACTAAGCAGATTCTCAAAAAGCTTCTATCCAGATTTCATCTGAGGATAGTTCCTTTTTCACCATAGCCCTCTATGCGCTTCCAAATATCACTTTGGCAATTCCACAAGAACTCTCTTAGCGAAAGGCTTCTTGAGGGGAAAGATGTAACTCTGTGAGGTGATTTCACAGAACACAAAGAAGTTTCTCAGAAAGGTTCTTTCTCTTTGTTATCGGAGGATATTTCCTTTGGCCCTATAGTCTTAAAAGGGATCCGAAATATCTGTTCTCAGATTCCACAGAAATAAGGGTAGCAAAGAGATCCACGAAACGGAGATGTAACTCTGTGAGATGAATTAACAGAACACTAAGCAGTTTCTCTGAAAGCTTCTTTCCAGATTTCATCTGAGGATATTTCCTTTTTCACGATAGCCCTCTATGTGCTTCAAAATATCGCTTTGGTAATTCCACAATAAGTGTCTTAGCGAAAGGCTTCTTGAGGGGAAAGCTGTAACTCTTTGAGATGATTTCACAGAACACAAAGAGGTTTCCCAGAAAACTTCTTTGTCTTTGTTATCGGAGGATATTTCCTTTGGCCCTGTAGTTAGTCTTCAAAGGGGTCCGAAATATCTGTGCTCAGATTCCACAGGAATAAGGCTAGCAAAGAGATCCACGAAACAGAGATGTAACTCTGTGAGATGAATTAACCGAACACTAAGCAGTTTCTCAGAAAGCTTCTTTCCAGATTTCATCTGAGGATATTTCCTTTTTCACCATAGCCCTCTATGTGCTTCCAAATATCGCTTTGGCAATTCCACAAGAACTGTCTAAGCGAAAGGCTTCTTGAGTGGAAAGCTGTAACTCTGTGAGATGATTTCACAGAACACAAAGAAGTTTCTCAGAAAGCTTGTTTCTCTTTCTTATGGGAGGATATTTCCTTTGTCCCTATAGTCTTCCAAGGGATCGGAAATATCTCTTCTCAGATTCCACAGAAATAAGGCTAGCAAAGAGATCCACGAAACAGAGATGTAACTCTGTGAGATGAATTAACAGAACACTAAGCAGTTTCTCAGAAAGCTTCTTTCCAGATTTCATCTGAGGATATTTCCTTTTACACCATAGCCCTCTATGGGCTTCCAAATATCACCTTGCCAATTCCTCAAGAACTGTCTTAGCGAAAGGCTTCTGGAAGGGAAAGCTGTAAATCTGATGATTTCACAGAACACAAAGAAGTTTCTCAGAAAGCTTCTTTCTCTTTGTTATCGGAGGATATTTCCTTTGGCCCTGTAGTTAGCCTTCAAAGGGATCCGAAATATCTGTTCTCAGATTCCACAGAAATAAGGCTAGCAAAGAGATCCACGAAATACAGATGTAACACTGTGAGGTGAATTAACAGAACACTAAGCAGTTTCTCAGAAAGCTTCTTTCCAGATTTCATCTGAGTATATTTCCTTTTTCAGCATAGCCCTCTATGGGCTTCCAAATATCACTTTGCCAATTCCACAAGATCTGTGTTAGCGAAAGGCTTCTTGAGGGGAAAGCTGTAACTCTGTGAGATAATTTCACTGAACACAAAGAAGTTTCTCAGAAAGCTTCTTTCTCTTTGTTATCGGAGGATATTTCANCAAAGAAGTTTCTCAGAAAGCTTCTTTCTCTTTGTTATCGGAAGATATTTCCTTTAGCCCTATAGTCTTCAAAGGGATCCGAAATATCTGTTCTCAGATTGCACCGAAATAAGGCTAGCAAAGAGATCCCCGACATAGAGATTTAACTCTGTGAGTGGAAGTCACACATCAGAAAGCAGTTTCTCAGAATGCTTCTTTCCAATTTCTCTCGAAGGATATTTTATTTTTCACCGTAGCCCTCTATGGGCTTCCAAATATCACTTTGCGAATTCCACAAGAACAGGCTTACCGAGCGGCTTATTGAGGGGAACGCTGTAACTCTGTGAGATGAATTCACAGAACACTAAGTAGTTTCTCAGATTGCTTCTTTCCAGATTTCAGCTGAGGATATTTCCTTTCTCACCATAGCCCTCTATGGGCTTCCAAATATCAGTTTGCAAATTCCACAAGAACTGTCTTAACGAAAGGCTTCTTGAGGGGAAAGCTGTAACTCTGTGAGATGATTTCAGAGAACAGAAAGAAGTTTCTCAGAAAGCTTCTTTCTCTTTGTTTTTGGAGGATATTTCCTTTGGACCTATAGTCCTCAAAGGGATCCGAAATATCTGTTCTCAGATTCCACAGAAATAACGCTAGCGAAGAGATCCACGAAATACAGATGTAACTCTGTGAGATGAATTAACAGAACACTAAGGAGTTTCTCAGAAAGCTTCTTTCCAGATTTCATCTGAGGATATTTCCTTTTTCACCATAGCCCTCTAAGGGCTTCCAAATAGCACTTTGCCAATTCCACAAGAAGTGTCTTAGCGAAAGGCTTCTTGGGGGGAAAGCGGTAACTCTGTGAGATCATTTAACAGAACAAAAAGAAGTTTCTCAGAAAGCTTCTTTCTCTTTGTTATCGGAGGATATTTCCTTTGGCCCTACAATCTTCAAAAGGTTCCGAAATATCTGTTCTCAGATTCCACAGAAATAATGGTACCAAAGAGATCCACGAAATACAGATGTAACTCTGTGAGATGAATTAACAGAACACTAAGCAGTTTCTCAGAAAGCTTCTTTCCAGATTTTATCTGAGGAAATTTCCTTTTTCACCGTAACCCTCTATGGGCTTCCAAATATCACTTTGCCAATTCCACAAGAAGTGTCTTAGCGAAAGGCTTCTTGAGGGGAAAGCTGTAACTCTGTGAGATGATTTCACAGAACACAAAGAAGTTTCTCACAAAGCTTCTTTCTCTTTGTTATCGGAGGATGTTTCCTTTGGCCCTATAGTCTTCAAAGGGATTTGAAATATCAGCTCTCAGATTCCACAGAAATAAGGCTAGCAAAGAGATCCACGAAATACAGATGTAACTCTGTGAGATGAATTAAACAGAACACTAAGCAGTTTCTCAGAAAGCTTCTTTCCAGATTTTATCTGAGGATATTTCGTTTTTCACCGTAACCCTCTATGGGCTTCCAAATATCACTTTGCCAATTCCACAAGAAGTGTCTTAGCGAAAGGCTTCTTGAGGGGAAAGCTGTAACTCCGTGAGATGATTTCACAGAACACAAAGAAGTTTCTCAGAAAGCTTCTTTCTCTTTGTTATCGGAGGATATTTCCTTTGGCCCTATAGTCTTCAAAGGGATCCGAAATATCAGTTCTCAGATTCCACAGAAATAAGGCTAGCAGAGAGATCCACGAAACAGAGATGTAACTCTGTGAGATGAATTAACAGAACACTCAGCAGTTTCTCAGAAAGCTTCTTTCCAGATTTCATCTGAGGATATTTCCTTTTTCACCATGGCCCTCTAAGGGCTTCCAAATATCACTTTTCCAATTCCACAAGAACTGTCTTAGCGAAAGGCTTCTTGAGGAGAAAGCTGTAACTCTGTGAGATGATTTCACAGAACACAAAGATGTTTCTCAGAAAGCTTCA
>NW_020259188.1:0-5327 GCF_003255815.1 Theropithecus gelada | reverse complement strand
GCGATCTCGGCTCACTGCAAGCTCCGCCTCCCAGGTTCAGGCCATTCTCCTGCCTCAGCCTCCGAGTAGCTGGGACTACAGGCGCCCGCCACCACGCCCGGCTAGTTTTTTGTATTTTTAGTAGAGACGGGGTTTCACCATGTTAGCCAGGATGGTCTCGATCTCCTGACCTCGTGATCCGCCCGCCTCGGCCTCCCAAAGTGCTGGGATTACAGGCTTGAGCCACCGCGCCCGGCCCAGCTCAGCTTTCTGAGTAGCTGAGACTGCATGCACTTGCCACCACGCCTGGATAATTTTTGCATTTTTTGTAAAGATGGGGTTTTACCATGCTGCCCAGGCAGGGCTTGAACTTCTGGACTCAAGCATTCTGCTCCTTGGCCTCTCAAAGTGCTGGGATGAGAGGTGTGAGCCACCATGCCCAGCCCAATGCCGGATTACCTATCCCTGAAGAAAAAGTCTTAATGGTTCAGTTAGCGTCTACAAGGCAATTTACTCTTCTCTATTTAAAAAATCAGGTATTAAACTAGGGAAAGCTGCTCTATTTTTCCCTAATTAGAACATCTTAGTTAGGAGGTTCTCCAAGTGTGTTCCCTTAGACCAGCAATAGCAGCAGCAGCACGTGGGAACTTGTTAGGAACGCAAATTCTTAGGCCCTAACCCAGACCTGGTGATTCAGATACATACTCACTTGAGAACCTGCCTTAGATTAGGCATAATGATCACATTCAGACTCCAGCATTAATGAGAAGCTGACTCAGTACTTAAGTAACACCCCATCTTACTAGGTGACATAATGTGCCCTCCATACACACAAGAAAAACCAAGTGTATAATTTATGTCAAAAGTACTCTGGACTCTAAACTTAATCTTCATTCATGTGTAAGCCTGAGGCTTGTTTTTTAACTAGTGAACACCAAACACAGGTCAATATTATCCACAAGATGAATGATAAATAGGCAGTAACTCTATGTTCCAGTTTGCCTCCTGGTTATATCTGGTGTTATGACATAGTTATTCTTGGCACCTTTCTTTTCTCTCAAAAGGTTCCCAGTTTAGACAGTAAGTTATTGGCTACATGTTGGGAGGCAGAAGTGGGAGGATCGCTAGATCCAGGTCAAGTCTGCCATGAGCCATGATTGTGCCACTGCACTCTGACCCGGGCAACAGAGGGAGACCCTGACAGCTCACTGCAGCCTCCACCTCCTGAGATCCAGTGATCCTCCTGCCTCAGCATCCAGACTAGCACCTCAGCCACTGTGCCTGGTCCACCCATCCTATTAATAAAAGATAAAATAGTGGCTGGGTGCAATGACTCACACCTGTAATCTCAGCACTTTGGGAGGCTGAGACAGGCAGACTGCCTGAGCTTAGGAGTTCCAGACTAGCCTGGGCAATATGGGGAACCCCATCTCTACCAAAAATAGAAAAATTAGCCAGGCATGGGCCAGGTGCAGTGGCTAATGCCTGTAATTCCAGCAGGTGGGGAGACCGAGGTGGGTGAATCACCTGAGCTCAGAGAGTTTGAGACGAGCCTGGGCAACATGGTGAAGCCCTGTCTCTACTAAAATACAAAAACAATTAGCTAGGCATGGTGGCATGTGCCTGTAATCCCAGCTGCTCAGGAGGCTGAGGTGGGAGGATCACTTGAGCCCAGGAGGTGGCAGTTGCAGTGAATTGAGATTGTGCCACTGCACTCCAGCCTGGTAACCTAGCCAGATACTGTCTCCAAAGTTAATAATAATTTAAAAAACAAGAGTAAATCACTCACAATTTTGGAGCTTTTTTCTTTTATAAAAAACAAAACAAAAATATAAAATAGGGCAGTAAAATATGTAATATTGAATCCTGAAAAATTCTCACCATTTCACTAAATTTCATTTAACAAAAAATAATTTGTGTTCTTACACAATATTTTTAACTCCAAAATAATCTCATTATAAAATTAGTGGGAAGAGGTCGGGCATGGTGGCTCACACCTGTAATTCCTGCACTTTGGGAGGCGGAGGTGAGTGGATCACCTGAGGTCAGGAGTTCAAGACCAGCCTGACCAACATAATGAAACCCCGTCTCTACAAAAAATACCAAAAACTAGCTGGGTGTGGTGGTGTGCACCTGTAATCCTAGCTACTCAGGAGGCTGAGGCAGGAGAATTGCTTGAACCCGGGAGACGGAGGTTGCAGTGAGCTGAGATCGCACCACTGCACTCCAGCCTGAGTGGCAATAGCAAAACTCCACCTCAAAAAAAAAAAAAAAAAATAGTGGGAAGAATTAAAGTGGGCAAATTTCCTTCCATAACCCATAGCACAGCAGTTGCATTGCAGTCAAACAAGGAAATGTGCTGCAGCTTAGAAGTCCTTTAGAAAAAGCTTTTATGGTGCCTCTAATTACTGTGTACATTTTTTTTTTCTTGAGACGTAGTCTCACTCTGTTGCCCAGGCTGGAGTGCAATGGCACAATCTCGGCTCACTGGAACCTCCACCTGCCAGGTTCAAGAGATTCTTCTGCCTCAGCCTCCTGAGTAGCTGGGACTACAGGCATGCACCACCATGCCCATCTAATTTTTATATTATTAGTAGAGATGGGGTTTCACCATATTGACCAGGCTGGTCTCGTACTCCTGACTTCATGATCTGCCGGCCTCAGCCTCCTGAAATGCTGGGATTACAGGGGTGAGCCACCACACCTAGCCTACTCTGTACATTTCAATCCTCTGCCTAAAATCCCTACATGCTTCTGGAATGTGATGATGCCCTCTTTGATTCATTATCTATAGGATGTCACATCACTAGGAGCAAACTTATGTAATTTCTGACAGTGAAAACAATCTTAGATTATCTCAGACCCACAAAGAAATTCAAAGCCACATCAGTGTTAACTTGTGGACTGCAAATGACTGATTAAAAATAAAGGGCATGCTGGGCTAGCAAGAAGCTTCATCAAAAGAAGTAGGGAAGGAGTGTCCATTCTACTCTATGTATGTTAACGTCAGAGTGCTCTGAAAGCCCTTCAGTATCACGTAAATCCCTAACAAAACATACAGTAAACATTGTAAATTTTTTTTTTGACAATTCTAGCCAGTATTTAGATCTATAGCTAAGGCACTCAAGGGTCATTTATCATCTGGATCTGAGAAACTCATGTGGCCTAGACCCAGCCAACCACTGAATGAATATACAATTATTTTCCTCTGAAATTGCCAACAATACCTATTTAGGTACCTTAAACAAACAAACAAACAAAAAAAGTAAATCTTCTTGCTCTGTCACCCACTCTGGAGTACAATGACTTGATCTTGGCTCACTGCAACCTCTGCCTCCTGGAATCAAGCCATTCTCCTGCCTCAGACTCCCAGGTAGCTGGGACTACAGGCATGCACCAGCACATTTGGCTAATTTTTGTTTTTGTATTTTTAGTAGAGATGGGGTTTCACCATGCTGGCCAGGCTGGTCTTGAACTCCTGACCTCAAATGATCCACCTACCTTGGCCTCCCAAAGTGCTGGAATTACAGATGTGAGCCACTGCGCCTGGCCAGAAAAGGAAATCTTTACTACTTACTATATATAAATAGCATTATCTGATTTCACCAAATGCTTTTAATCGCTGGTAGCCATGGATACACACAAATAGATTCCCTAATACATTTACAATAAATTTCATCCATATTCTAAAGCAAACTCATTCATGTTTAACATACTCTATGACCGGGCGTGGTGGCTCACCCCTGTAATCCCAGCACTTTGGGAGGCTGAGGCGGGTGGATCACTTGAGGTCAGGAGTTTGAGACCAGCCTGGCCAACATGGCAAAACTCTATCTCTACTAAAAATACAAAAAACTAGCCAGGCGTGGTGATGGGCACCTGTAATCCCAGCTACTTGGGAGGCTGAGGCAGGACAATTGCTTGAACCTGGGAGACGGAGGTTGCAGTGAGGCAAGATCACACCACTGTACTCCAGCCTGGGAGACAGAAGGAGACTCTGTTTCAAAAACAAAAACAAAAACACCATCAAAAACAAAAACAAAAACACCATACTCTAATTTCCTTTCTTGAGCAGAAAATTAGAAGTTTCCAAAACATCTTTATTTTGTTGCTTTCTACATAACTGATTTTCATTTATTTATTTGAGATGGAGTTTTGCTTTTGTTTCCCAGGCTGGAGTGCAATGCTATAATCTCGGCTCACTGCAACCTCAGCCTCACGGGTTCAAGCGAGTCTCCTGCCTCAGCCTCCCAAGTAGCTGGGAGTACAGGCATGTGCTACCACGCCTGGCTTGTTTTGTATTTTTAGTAGAGATGGGGTTTAACCATGTTGGCCAGACTGATCTTGAACTCCTGACTTCATGATCTGCCCACCTCGGCCTCCCAAAGTGCTGGGATTACAGGCGTGAGCCACCACGCCTGGCCCTAATACTAATTTTCTTACCAGAAAGAAGCAACCAACTGTATATTAAGGTACAACACAATCACACTGTCATTGTGGCAGTAATCCCTGCTGCTTGTTCCTTTGATTTCAGCTAAGACTCTATAGCCCACGAGGCACTTGAGATTTTTCTCTCAACTGAAGCACAGGGAAGGTGCCTGAGAGCTGAGGCTTTTGGGAGTGTCCATGGTCTTTAGATGCATGTCTAAGATCATGTGTTTCCACTGATGTTGCAGATAGACATTAAGGTTTATTAATATTCTTCTTCTTATTATTATTATTTTGAGACAGAGTTTCGCTCTTGTTGCCCAGGCTGGAGTCCAATGGTGCGATCTTGGCTCACTGCAACCTCTGCCTCCTGGGTTCAGGCAATTCTCCCACCTCAGCCTCTCAAGTAGCTGGGATTACTGGTATTTGTCACCACACGCACCACCACATCTGGCTAATTTTGTATTTTTAGTTGAGATGGGATTTCTCCATGTTGGTCAGGCTGGTCTGGAACTCCTGACCTCAGGTGATCTGCACGCCTTGGCCTCCCAAAATGCTGGGATATATATATATATAGGCCTGATCTTTGCTTCTTCAAAATACAGTTTTATATAGCCTGGTACTAGATTTTGAAATTACATTTTATTAACAACAAAAACATGCTGGAATTATTTGTACCAAGGAGTTGTATGTCCCTTGTGATGGTGGTTCATCATCGGATTCACTGAAAGAAATGGAAGCACGAGTTCTCTCTTCTAGTTGGACTACATTTCTTTGCCACTCCAGGGTATGACTTGCATTTTGTAATAGGATTAAGGTGCTTCTTGTCTTCATCAGTAAACCTATATTCAGCCAAACTATAAGACCTTATGATTAAGGTTTTAGGATTGTTAAGATCAAAGTAGATAGTGCAGAAGTTG
>NW_020259187.1:0-5329 GCF_003255815.1 Theropithecus gelada | reverse complement strand
AAACAGTTCTTGTGTATTTTGCAAAGTGATATTTGGAAGCCCTTAGAAGGCTATGGTGAAAAAGGAAATATCCTGCCATGAAATCTGGAAAGAAGCTTTCAGAGAAACTGCTTAGTGTTCTGTTAATTCATCTCACAGAGTTACAGCTTTCCCCGCAAGAAGACGCTCGCTACGCGTGTTCTTGTGGAATTCGAAAAGTGATATTTGGAAGCCCATAGAGGGCTATGGTGAAAAAGAAAATATCCTCAGAGAAAAAGTGGAAAGAAGCTTTCTGAGAATCTGCTTTGTGATATGTGACTTCCACTCACAGAGTTACATCTGTATTTCGTGGATCTCTTTGCTAGCCTTATTTCTGTGAAATCTTTGAACAGATATTTCAGATCCCTTTGAAGACTATAGGGCCAAAGGAAATATCCTCCGATAACAAAGAGAAAGAAGCTTTCTGAGAAACTTGTTTGTGGACTGTGAAATCATCTCACAGAGTTACAGCTTTCCCCTCAAGAAGCCTTTCGCTAAGGCAGTGCTTGTGTAATTTACAAAGCGATACTTGGAAGCCCATAGAGGGCTATGGTGAAAAATTAAATATCCTCCGATGAATTCTGGAAACAAGCTTTCTGAGAAACTGCTTAGTGTTCTGTGAATTCATCTCACAGATTTACAGCTGTCCCCCCAAGAAGCCGCTCGCTAAGCCTGATCTTGTGGAATTCGCAAAGTGATATTTTGGAAGCCCATAGAGGGATATGGTGAAAAAGAAAATATCCTCGGGGAAAAACTGGAAAGGAGCTTTCTGAGACACTGCTTTGTGGTGTGTGACTTCCACTCAACATGGTTACATCTGTATTTCGTGGATCTCTTTGCTAGCCTTATTTCTGTGGAATCTGAGAACGGATACTTCGGATCCCTTTGAAGACTCTAGGGCCAAAGGAAATATCCTCCAATAACAAAGAGAAAGAAGCTTTCTGAGAAACTTCTTTGTGTTCTGTGAAATCATCTCACAGAGTTACAGCTTTCCCCTCAAGAAGCCTTTCGTTAAGACAGTTCTTGTGGAATATGAAAAGTGATATTTGAAATCCCTTGGAGTGCTATGGTGAAAAAGGAAATATCCTCTGATGAATTCTGGAAAGAAGCTTTCTGAGAAACTGCTTAGTGTTCTGTTAATTCATCTGACAGTGTTACAGCTTTCCCCTCAAGAAGCCGCTCGCTAAGCCTGTTCTGGTGGAATTCGCAAAGTGATATTTGGAAGCCCATAGACGGCTATGGTGAAAAACAAAATATCCTCAGAGAAAAACTTGAAAGAAGCTTTCTGAGATACTCGTTGTGATGTGTGACTTCCACTCACAGAGTTACATCTGTATTTTGAGGATCTCTTTGCTAGCCTTATTTCTGTTGAATCTGAGAACAGATATTTCGGATCCCTTGGAAGACTATAGGGCCAAAGGAAATATCCTCCGATAAAAAAGGGAAAGAAGCTTTCTGAGAAACTTCTTTGTATTCTGTGAAATCATCTCACAGAGTTACGGCTTTCCCCTCAAGAAGCCTTTCGCTTAGACAGTTCTTGTGGAATTTGCAAAGTGATATTTGGAAGCCCATAGAGGGCACTGGTGAAAAAGGAAATATCGTCCGATGAAATTTGGAAAGAAGCTTTCTCAGTAACTGCTTAGTTTTCTGTTAATTCATCTCACAGAGTTACAGCTTTCCCCTCAAGAAGCCGCTCGCTAAGCCTGTTCTTGTGGAATTCGCAAAGTGATATTTGGAAGCCCATAGAGGGCTATGGTGAAAAAGAAAATATCCTCAGAGAAAAACAGGAAAGAAGCTTTCTGAGACACTGCTTTGTGATGTGTGACTTCCACTCACAGAATTACATCTGTATTTCGTGAACCTCTTTGCTAGCCTTATTTCTGTAGAATCTGAGAACAGATATTTTGGATACCTTTGAAGACCATAGGACCAAAGGAAATATCCTCCGAAAACAAAGAGACAGAAGCTTTCTGAGAAACTTCTTTGTGTTCTGTGAAATCATCTCACAGAGTTAGAGCTTTCCCATCAAGAAGGCTTTCGCTGAGACAGTTCTTGTGAAATTTGCAAAGTGATATTTGGCAGCCCATAGAGGGCGCAGGTGAAAAAGGAAATATCCTCAGATGAAATATGGAAAGAAGCTTTCTGAGAAACTGCTTAGTGTTCTGTTAATTCATCTCACAGAGTTACAGCATTCCCCTCAAGAAACTGCTCTCT
Organism: Theropithecus gelada; assembly: GCF_003255815.1. NCBI lineage: Eukaryota > Metazoa > Chordata > Mammalia > Primates > Cercopithecidae > Theropithecus > Theropithecus gelada. Next base: position 3,097 of record NW_020259187.1, on the reverse strand, counting down.
AAGCCTGTTCTTGTGGAATTCGCAAAGTGATATTTGGAAGCCCATAGAGGGCTATGCTGAAAAAGAAAATATCCTCAGAGAAAAAATGGAAAGAAGCTTTCTGAGAAACTGCTTTGTGATATGTGACTTCCACTCACAGAGTTACATCTGTATTTCGGGGATCTCTTTGCTAGCCTTATTTCTGTGGAATGGGAGAACAGATATTTCGGATCCCTTTGAAGACTCTAGGGCCAAAGGAAATATCCTTTGATAACAAATAGAAAGAAGCGTTCTGAGAAACTTCTTTGTGTTCCGTGAAATCAACTCACAGAGTTACAGCTTTCCCCTCAAGAATCCTTTTGCTAAGACAGTTCTTCTGGAATTTGCAAAGTGATATTTGGAAGCCCATAGAGGGCTATGGTGAAAAAGAATATATCCTCCGAGAAAAACAGGAAAGAATCTTTCTGAGACACAGCTTTGTGATATGTGGCTTCCACTCGAGAGTTACACCTGTATATCGTGGATCTCTTTGCTACCCTTAATTCTGTGGAATCTGAGAACAGATATTTCAGATCCCTTTGAATACTATAGGGCCAAAGGAAATATACTCGTATAAAAAAGAGACAGAAGCTTTGTGAGAAACTTTTTTGGGTCCTGTGAAATCATCTCACAGAGTTACATATTTCCCCTCAAGAAGCCTTTCGCTAAGACAGTGGTTGTGGAATTTTTAAAGTGATATTTGGAAGCCCATGGAGGGCTCTGGAGAAAAAGGAAATATCCTCGAATGAAATTTAGAAAGAGAGTTTCTGAGAAACTGCTTAGTGTTTCGTTAATTCATCTCACAGATTTACAGCTTTCCCGTCAAGAAGCCGCTCGCTATGCCTGTTCTTGTGGAATTCGCAAAGTGATATTTGGAAGCCAGTAGAGGGCTATGATGAAAAAGAAAGTATCCTCGGAGAAAAACTGGGAAGAAGCTTTCTGAGAAACTTCTTTGTGTTCTGTGAAATCATCTCACAGAGTTATAGCTTCCCCCTCAAGAAGCCTTTCACTAAGACAGTTCTTGTGGAATTTGCAAAGTGATATTTGGAAGCACATAGAGGGCGATGGTGAAAAAGGAAATATCCTCCGATGAAATCTGCAAGGAAGCTTTCTGAGAAACTGCTTTGTGATGTGTGACTGCCACGCACAGAGTTACATCTGTATTTCGTGGATCTCTTTGCTAGCCTTATTTCTGTGGAATCTGAGAACAGATATTTCGGATCCCTTTGAAGACTATACGGCCAAAGGAAATATCCTCCGATAATAAAGGAAAGAAGCTTTCTGAGAAACTTCTTTGTGTTCTGTGAAATCATCTCACAGAGTTACAGCTTTATCCTCAAGAAGTCTTTCGCTAAGACAGTTCTTCTTAAATTTGTAAGGTGATATTTGGGAGCCCATAGAGGGCACTCGTGAAAAAGGAAATATCCCCTGATGAAATCAGGAAAGAAGCTTTCTGAGAATCTGCTTAGTGTTCTGTTAATTCATCTCACACATTTACAGCTTTCCCCTCAAGAGGCCGCTCACTAAGCCTGTTTTGGGGAATTCAGAAAGTGATATTTGGAAGCCCATAGAGGGCCACGGTGAAAAAGAAAATATCCTCAGAGAAAAACTGGAAAGAATCTTTCTGAGAAACTGCGTTGTGATGTGTGAATTCGACTGATAGAGTTACATCTGTATTTCGTGGATCTCTTTGCTAGCCTTATTTCTGTGGAATCTGAGAATAGATATTTCGGATCCCCTTGAAGACTATAGGGCCAATGGAAATATCCTCCGATAACAAAGAGAAAGAAGCTCTCTGAGAAACTTCTTTGTGTTCTCTGAAATCATCTCACAGAGTTACAGCTTTCCCCTCAAGAAGCATTTGGCTAAGACAGTTCTTGTGTATTTTGCAATATGATATTTGGAAGCCCATAGAGGGCGCTGGTGAAAAAGGAAATATCCTCCGATGAAATCTGGAAAGAAGCTTTCTGAAAAACTGCTTAGTGTTCTGTTAATTCATGTCACAGTTACAGCTTTCCCCTCAAGAAGCCGCTCGCTAAGCCTGTTCTTGTGGAATTCGCAAAAGGATATTTGGAAGCCCATGGAGAGCCATGGTGAAAAAGAAAATATCCTCAGAGAAAAACTGGAAAGCAGCATTGTGAGAAACTGCTTTGTGATGTGTGACTTCCACTCACAGAGTTTCATCTGTATTTCGTGGATCTCTTTGCTAGCCTTCTTTCTCTGGAGTTTGAGAACAGATATTTCTGATCCCTTTGAAGATTATAGGGCCAAAGGAAATATCCTCCGAAAACAAAGAGAAAAAATCTTTCTGAGAAACTTCTTTGTGTTCTGTGAAACCATCTCACAGACTTACACCTGCCCCCTCAAGAAGCCTTTCGCTAAGGGAGTTCTTGTGCAATTTGCAAAGTAATATTTGTAAGCCCATAGGGGGCGCTGGTGAAAAAGGAAATATATTCCGATGAAATCAGGAAAGAAGCTTTCTGAGAAACGGCTTAGTGTTCTGTAAATTCATCTCACAGAGTTACAGCATTTCCCTGAAGAAGCCGCTCACTAAGCCTGTTCTTGTGGAATTCGCCAAGTTATATTTGGAAGCCCAAAGAGGGCTACGGTGAAAAAGAAAATATCCTCAGAGAAAAACTGGAAAAAAGCGTTCTGAGAAACTGCTTTGTGATGTGTGACTTCCATTCACAGAGTTACATGTGTATTTCGTGGATCTCTTTGCTAGCCTCATTTCTGTGGAATCTGAGAACAGATATTTCGGATCCCTTTGAAGACTCTACGGCCAAAGGAAATATCCTCCAATAACAAAGAGAAAGAAGCTTTCTGAGAAACTTCTTTGTGTTCCGTGAAATCACCTCACAGAGTTACAGCTTTCCCCTCAAGAAGCCTTTCGCTAAAACAGTTCTTCTGGAATTTGCAAGGTGATATTCAGAAGACCATAGAGGGCCCTGGTGAAAAAGGAAATATCCTCAGATGCAATCTGGAAAGAAGCTTTATGAGAAACTGCTTAGCGGACTGTTAATTCACCTCACAGAGTTACAGGTTTCCCCTCAAGAAGCCGCTCGCTAAGCCTGTTCTT
>NW_020259186.1:2562-5329 GCF_003255815.1 Theropithecus gelada | reverse complement strand
TTCCAGTTTTTCTCTGACGATATTTTCTTTTTCACCATAGCCCTCTAGGGGCTTCCAACTATCACTTTGCGAATTCCGCAAGAAGGGGCTTAGTGAGCGGCTTCTTGAGGGGAAAGCTGTAACTCTGTGAGATGATTTCATAGAACACAAAGAAGTTTCTCAGAATGCTTCTTTCTCTTTCTTATCGGAGTATATTTCCTTTGGTCCTATAGTCTTCAAAGGGATCCGAAATATCTGTTCTCAGATTACACAGAAAGAAGGCTAGCAAAGAGATCCACGAAATACAGATGTAAATCTATGAGTGGAAGTCACACATCACAAAGCAGTTTCTCAGAAAGTTTCTTTGCAGTTTTTCTCTGAGGATAATTTCTTTTTCACCATATCCCCCTATGGGCTTTCAAATATTACTTTGCGAATTTCACAAGAACAGGCTTAGCGAGCGGCTTTCTGAGGGGAAAGCTGTAACTCTGTGAGATGAACTAACAGAACACTAAGCAGTTCCTCAGAAAGCTTGTTTCGAGTTTTTATCTGAGGATATTTTCTTTTTCACTTTAGCCCTCTATGGGCTACCAAATATCACTTTTCGAGTTCCACAAGAACAGGCTTAGCGAGCGGCTTCTTGAGGGGCAAGCTGTAACCCTGTGAGAAGAATTAACAGAACACTAAGCAGTTTCTCAGAAAGGTTCTTTCGTGTTTTCATCTGAGGATGTTTTCTTTTTCACCATAGCCCTCTATGGTCTTCCATATATCACTTTGCGAATTTCAGAGGAACTGGAGTAGCGAGCGGTTTCTTGAGGGGAAAGCTGTAACTCTGTGAGACGAATTAACAGGACACTATGCAGTTTCTCAGAAAGCTTCTTTCGAGTTTTCATCTGAGGATACTTCCTTTATCACCATAGCCCTCTATGGGCTTCCAGATATCAGTTGGCAAATTCCACAAGAACTGTCTTAGCGAAAGTCTTCTTGAGGAGAAAGCTGTAACTCTGTGAGATGATTTCACACAACACAAAGAAGTTTCTCAGAAAGCTTCTTTCTCTTTGTTAAAGGAGGGTATTTAATTTGGCCCTGTAGTCTTCAAAGGGATCAGAAATATCAGTTCTCAGATTCCACAGAAATAAGGCTAGCAAGAGCTTCACGAAATACAGATGTAACTCTTTGAGTGGAAGTCACACATCCCAAAGCAGTTTCTCAGAAAGCTTCTTTCCAGTTTTTCTCTGAGGATATTTTCTTTTTCACCTTAGCCCTCTATGGGCTTTCAGATATCACTTTGTGAATTCCACAAGAACAGGCTTACCGAGCGGATTCTGGAGGGGAAAGCTGTAACTCTTTGAGAAAAATTAACAGAACACTAAGCAGTTTCTCAGAAAGCTTCTTTCGAGTTTTCATCTAAGTATATTTCCTTTTTTAACCATAGCCTTCTATGGGCTTCCAAATATCACTTAATAAATTCCACAAGAACTGTCTTAGCGAAACGCTTCTTGAGGGGAAATCTGTAACTCTGTGAGATGATATCACAGAACACAAAGAAGTTTCTCAGAAAGCTTCTTTCTCTTTGTGATTGCAGGATATTTCCTTTGGCCCTATAGTCTTCAAAGGGATCCGAAATATCTGTTCTCAGATTCCACAGAAATAACGCAAGCAAAGAGATTCACGAAATACTGATGTACCTCTGTGAGTGGCAGTCACACATCACTAAGCAGTTTCTCAGAAAGCTTCTTTCCAGTTTTTCTCTGAGGATATTTTCTTTCTCACCGTAGCCCTCTTGGGGCTTCCAAATATCACTTTGCGAATTCCACAAGAACAGGCTTAGCGAGCGGCTTCTTGAGGAGAAAGCTGTAACTCTGTGAGATGAATTCACAAAACAGTAAGCAGTTTCTCAGAAAGCTTGTTTCCAGGTTTCATCTGAGGATGTTTCCTTTTTCACCATAGCCCTCTATGGGCTTCCAAATATCCCTTTGCAAATTCCACAATAACTCTCTTAGCGAAGGCTTCTTGAGGGGAAAGCTGTAACTCTGTGAGGTGATTTCACAGAACACAAAGAAGTTTCTCAGAAAGCTTCTTTCTCTTTGTGATCGGTGGATATTTCCTTTGGCCCTATAGTCTTCAAAGGGATCCGAAATAATCTGTTCCCAGATTCCACAGAAAAAAGGCAAGCAAAGTGATCCACGAAACACAGATGTAACTCTGTGAGTGGAAGTCACACATCACAAAGCAGTTTCTCAGAAAGCTTCTTTCCAGTTTTTCTCTGAGGATATTTTCTTTTTCACCGTAGCCCTCTACGGGCTTATAAATATCACTTTGCGAATTCCACAAGAACAGGTTTAGCGAGCGGCTTCTTTAGGGTCAAGCTGTAACTTTGGGGGATGAATTAAAAAAACACTAAGCAGTTTCTCAGAAAGCTTCTTTTGAGTTTTCATCTCAGGATAATTTCTTTTTCAAAATAGCCCTCTATGGGCTTCCATATATCACTTTGCGAATTCCACTGGAACAGGCTTACGGAGCGGTTTCTTGAGGGGAAAGCTGCAACTCTGTGAGATGAATTAACAGAACACTAAGCAGTTTCTCTGAAAGCTTCTTTCCAGATATCATCTGAAGATATTTCCTTTTTTACCATAGCTCTCTATGGGCTTCCAAATATCGCTTTGCAAATTCCACAGAAACTGTCTTACCAAAAGGCTTCTTAAGGGGAAAGCTGTAACTCTGTGAGATCATTTCACAGAACACAAAGAAGTTTCTCAGAAAGCTTCTTTCTCTTTGTTATCGGAGG
>NW_020259186.1:0-2524 GCF_003255815.1 Theropithecus gelada | reverse complement strand
TGTGATCGGAGGATATTTCCTTTGGCCCTATAGTCTACAAAGGGATCCGAAATATCTGTTCTCAGATTCCACAGAAATAAGGCTAGCAAACAGATCCACGAACTACAGATGTAACTCTGTGAGTGGAAGTCACACATCAAAAAGCAGTTTCTCAGAGCGCTGCTTTCCAGTTTCACTGGGAGGATATTTTGTTTCTCACCATAGCCTTCTAGGGGCTTCCAAATATCACTTTGCGAATTCCACAAGAACAGGCTTAGCGAGCGTCTCCTTGAGGGGAAAGCTGTAACTCTGTGAGAAGGATTAACAGAACACTAAGCAGTTTCTGAGAGATCTTCTTTCGAGTTTTCATTTGAGGATATTTCCTTTTTCACCATAGCCCTATATGTGCTTCGAAATATCACTTTCCGAATTCCACGACGACTGTCTTAGCGAAAGGATTCTTGAGGGGAAAGCTGTATCTCGGTGAGATGATTTCGCAGAACACAAAGAAGTTTCTCAGGAAGCTTCTTCCTCTTTGTTATCGGAGGATATTTAATTTGGCCCTAGAGTCTTCAAAGGGATCCGAAATATCTGTTCTCAGATTCTACAGAAATAAGGCTAGCAAAGAGATCCACGAAATACAGATGTAACTCTGTGAGTGGAAGTCACACATCACAAAGCAGTTTCTCAGAAAGCTTCTTTCCAGTTTTTCTCGGAGGATATTTTCTTTTTCACCATAGCCCTCTATGGGCTTCCAAATATCACTTTGCGAATTCCACAAGAACAGGCTTAGCGAGCGGCTTCTTGAGGGGAAAGCTGTAACTCTGTTAGATGAATTAACGGAACATTAAGCAGTTTCTCAGAAAGCTTCTTTCCAGATTTCATCTGAGGATATTTCCTTTTTCACCATAGCCCTCTAAGGGCTTCCAAATATCACTTTGCAAATTCCACAGGAACTGTCTTAGCGAAAGGCTTCTTGAGGGGAAAGCTGTAACTCTGTGAGATGATTTCACAGAACACAAAGAAGTTTCTCAGAAAGCTTCTTTCTCTGTGTAATCGGGCGATATTTCCTTTGGCCCTATTGTCTTCAAAGGGATCTGAAATATGTGTTCTCAGATTCCACAGAAATAAGGCTAGCAAAGAGATCGACGAAATACAGATGTCACTCTGTGAGTGGAAGTCACACATCACAAAGCAGTTTCTCAGAAAGCTTCTTTCCAGTTTTTCTCAGAGGATATTTTCTTTTTCACCATAGCCCTCTAGGGGCTCACTTTGAGAATTCCGCAAGAACAGGTTTAGCGAGCGGCTTCTTGAGGGTAAAGCTGTAACTCTGTGGGATGAATTAACAGAACACTAAGCAGTTTCTCAGAAGGCTTCTTTCGAGTTTTCATCTGAGGAAATTTGCTTTTTCACCATAGCCCTCTATGGGCTTAAAAATATCACTCTGCAAATTCTACCAGAACTGTCTTAGCGAAAGACTTCTGGAGGGAAAAGCTGTAACTCTGTAAGATGATTTCACAGAACACAAAGTAGTTTCTTAGAAAGCTTCTTTCTCTTTGTTATCGGAGGATATTTCCTTTGGCCCCATAGTCTTTAAAGGGATCCCAAATAACTGTTCTCAGATTCCACAGAAATAAGGCTAGCAAAGAGGTCGGCGAAATACAGATGTAACTCTGTGAGTGGAAGTCACACATCACAAAGCAGTTTCCCAGAAGCTTCTTCCCAGTGTTTCTCTGACGATATTTTCTTTCTCACCCTAGCGCTCTATGGGCTTCCAAATATCTCTTTGCGAATTCCCCAAGAACAGAGTTAGCGAGCGGCTACTTCAGGGGAAAGCTGTAACTCTCTGAGATGAATTAACGGAACACTAAGCAGTTTCTCAGGAAGCTCTTTCGAGCTTTCATCTGAGGATATTTCCTTTTTCACCATAGCCCTCTATGGGCTTCCAAATATCACTTTGCAAATTCCACAAGAACTGTCTTAGCGAAAGGCTTCTTGAGGGGAAAGTTGTAACTCTGTGAGATGATTTCGCAGAACACAAAGAAGTTTCTCAGAAAGCTTCTTTCCCTTGTAATCGGGGGATATTTCCTTTGCCCCATAGTCTTCAAAGGGATCCGAAATATGTGTTCTCCGGTTCCTCAGAAATAAGGCTAGCAAAGAGATCCACTAAATACAGATGTAACTCTGTGAGTGGAAGTCACACATCACAAAGCAGTTTCTCAGAAAGCTTATTTCCAGGTTTTCTCTGACGATATTTTCTTTCTCAACATAGCCCTCTATGGGATTCCAAATATCTCTTTGCGAATTCCACAAGAACAGGCTTAGCGAGCGGCTTCTTGAGGGGAAAGCTGTAACTCTCTGAGATGAATTAACAGAACACTAATCAGTTTCCTTGAAAGCTTCTTTCCAGATTTTATCTGAGGATATTTCCTTATTCACCATAGCCCTCTAAGGGCTTCCAAATATCACTTTGCAAATTCCACAAGAACAGACTTAGGGAATGGCTTCTTAAGGGGAAAGCTGTAACTCTGTGAGATGATTTCAC